>NC_067245.2:298802576-299105606 GCF_019359855.2 Lolium perenne
CTATTTCCTTTAGATCCTGCAATTGCATCTTTTTGTTTCTTGTTTACACTAGTTTGGCATAATGGACAAGAATGAGCTTCTTATTCTATTTCCTGATTTAAAACATGGATTGGTTGATGCGAAAATTAAAAAACCTATGGAACCTTATTTGCATGCTGGTAGTAATATTAGTATGAACGCTTTGAACACCATTGTTGATAATAATATAGAAAATTCTAAGCTTGGGGAAGCTGGTTTTGATGAGCATGATATTTTTAGTCCCCCAAGCATTGAGGAGAAAATTTTCTTTGATGATACTATGCCTCCTATTTATGATGATTATGATGATAGTGGTCTTTTGGTGCCACCTGTTATGGAGGATAAATTTGATTATGATTACAATATGCCTCCTATATTTGATAATGAGAATAATAATGGTAGCTACTTTGTTGAATTTGCTCCCACTAGTACTAATAAAATTGATTATGCTTATGTGGAGAGTAATAATTTTATGCATGAAACTCATGATAAGAATGCTTTATGTGATGGTTATATTGTTGAGTTTGCTCATGTTGCTACTGAAAGTTATTATGGGAGAGGAAAATATGGTTGTAGAAATTTTCATGTTACTAAAACACCTCTCTATGTGCTAAATTTTTTGAAGCTACACTTGTTTTATCTTCTTATGCTTGTTACTTTGCTCTTCATGAACTTGTTTATTTACAAGATTCCTTTTCATAGGAAGCATGTTAGACTTAAATGTGTGTTGTATTTGCCTCTTGATGCTCTCTTTTGCTTCAAATACTATTTCTTGCGAGTGCATCATTAAAACTGCTGAGCCCATCTTAATGGCTATAAAGAAAGAACTTCTTGGGAGATAACCCATGTGTTATTTTGCTACAGTACTTTGTTTTATATTGTGTCTTGGAAGTTGTTTACTACTGTAGCAACCTCTCCTTATCTTAGTTTAGTGTTTTGTTGTGCCAAGTAAAGTCTTTGATAGTAAAGTTCATACTAGATTTGGATTACTGCACAGTTTCAGATTTCTTTGCTGTCACGAATTCCGACCTGCCTCTCTGTAGGTAGCTCAGAAAAATATGCCAATTTACGTGCGTGATCCACAGATATGTACGCAACTTTCATTCAATTTGGGCATTTTCATTTGAGCAAGTCTGGTGCCATTTTAAAATTCGTCAATACGAACTGTTCTGTTTTGACAGATTCTGCCTTTTATTTCGCATTGCCTCTTTTGCTATGTTGGATGAATTTCTTTGATCCATTAATGTCCAGTAGCTTTATGCAATGTCCAGAAGTGTTAAGAATGATTGTGTCACCTCTGAACATGTTAATTTTTATTGTGCACTAACCCTCTAATGAGTTGTTTTGAGTTTGGTGTGAAGGAAGTTTTCAAGGGTCAAGAGAGGAGGATGATATACTATGATCAAGAAGAGTGAAGAGTCTAAGCTTGGGGATGCCCCGGTGGTTCATCCCTGCATATTTCAAGAAGACTCAAGCATCTAAGCTTGGGGATGCCCAAGGCATCCCCTTCTTCATCGACAAATTATCAGGTTCCTTCTCTTGAAACTATATTTTTATTCCATCACATCTTATGTGCTTTTCTTGGAGCGTCAGTACGTTTCTTGTGTTTGTTTTTGTTGAATAAATGCTTGTGTGGGAGAGAGACACGCTCCGCTGGTTCATATGAACACATGTGTTCTTAGCTTTTAATTTTCATGGCGAAGGTTGAAACTGCTTCGTTAATTATTATATGGTTGGAAACGGAAAATGCTACATGTAGTAATTGGTATGATGTCTTGAATAACTTGATATTTGGCAATTGTTGTGCTCTTGTTTAAGCTCTTGCATCATATACCTTGCACCCATTAGTGAAGAAATACATAGAGCTTGTTAAAATTTGGTTTGCATGAGTGGTTTCTCTAGAGTCTAGATATTTTCTAGTAAGATGTTTGAACAACAAGGAAGACGATGTATAGTTTTATAATGCTTGTAATATGTCTTTTATGTGAGTTTTGCTGTACTAGTTCGTGCTTGTGTTTGCTTCAAACAACCTTGCTAGCCTAAACCTTGTATCGAGAGGGAATACTTCTCATGCATCCAAATCCTTGAGCCAAACAACACTATGCCATTTGTGTCCACCATACCTACCTACTACATGGTATTTTCCGCCATTCCAAAGTAAATTGCTTGAGTGCTACCTTTAAAATTCCATCATTCACCTTTGCAATATATAGCTCATGGGACAAATAGCTTAAAAACTATTGTGGTATTGAATATGTACTTATGCACTTTATCTCTTATTAAGTTGCTTGTTGTGCGATAACCATGTTCACTGGGGACGCCATCAACTATTCTTTGTTGAATTTCATGTGAGTTGCTATGCATGTTCGTCTTGTCTGAAGTAAGAGCGATCTACCACCTTATGGTTAAGCATGCATATTGTTAGAGAAGAACATTGGGCCGCTAACTAAAGCCATGATTCATGGTGGAAGTTTCAGTTTTGGACAACATCCTCAATCTCATATGAGAAAATTATTAATTGTTGTTACATGCTTATGCATAAAAGAGGAGTCCGTTATCTGTTGTCTATGTTGTCCCGGTATGGATGTCTAAGTTGAGAATAATCAATAGCGAGAAATCCAATGCGAGCTTTCTCCTTAGACCTTTGTACAGGCGGCATAGAGGTACCCCTTTGTGACACTTGGTTAAAACATGTGCATTGTGATGATCCGGTAGTCCAAGCTAATTAGGACAAGGTGCGGGCACTATTAGTATACTATGCATGAGGCTTGCAACTTGTAAGATATAATTTACATGATACATATGCTTTATTACTACCGTTGACAAAATTGTTTCATGTTTTCAAAATCAAAGCTCTAGCACAAATATAGCAATCGATGCTTTCCTCTTTGGAGGACCATTCTTTTACTTTTATTGTTGAGTCAGTTCACCTATCTCTCTCCACCTCAAGAAGCAAACACTTGTGTGAACTGTGCATGGATTCCTACATACTTGCTTATTGCACTTATTATATTACTCTATGTTGACAATATCCATGAGATATACATGTTACAAGTTGAAAGCAACCGCTGAAACTTAATCTTCCTTTGTGTTGCTTCAATGCTTTTACTATGAATTATTGCTTTATGAGTTAACTCTTATGCAAGACTTATTGATGCTTGTCTTGAAGTGCTATTCATGAAAAGTCTTTGCTATATGATTCACTTGTTTACTCATGTCATATACATTGTTTTGATCGCTGCATTCACTACATATGCTTTACAAATAGTATGATCAAGTTTATGATGGCATGTCACTCCAGAAATTATCTTTGTTATCGTTTTACCTCGCTTCGACGAGCAGAACTAAGCTTGGGGATGCTGATACGTCTCCGACGTATCGATAATTTCTTATGTTCCATGCCACATTATTGATGATATCTACATGTTTTATGCACACTTTATGTCATATTCGTGCATTTTCTGGAACTAACCTATTAACAAGATGCCGAAGTGCCGGTTCTGTTTTTCGCTGTTTTTGGTTTCAGAAATCCTAGTAACGAAATATTCTCGGAATCGGACGAAATCAACGCCCAGGTTCCTATTTTGCCCGGAAGCATCCAGAACACCCGAGAGCCGCCAGAGAGGGGGCACAGGCCCACCAAACCCTAGGCCGGCGCGGCCAGGGGGGCCCGCGCCACCCTATGGTGTGGGCACCCCTTCGACCCTCTGGCGCCGCCTCTTCGCCTATTTAAAGCCTCCGTCGCGAAAACCCTGATACGTTCGACGAAACCCACAGAAACCTTCCCCAGCCGCCGCCATCGCGAGGCCAAGATCCGGGGACAGGAGTCTCTGTTCCGGCACGCCGCCGGAACGGGGAAGTGCCCCCGGAAGGCTTCTCCATCGACACCGCTGCCATCTCCACCGCCATCTTCATCAACGCTGCTGTCTCCCATGAGGAGGGAGTAGTTCTCCATCGAGGCTCGGGGCTGTACCGGTAGCTATGTGGTTCATCTCTCTCCTATGTACTTCAATACAATAATCTCATGAGCTGCCTTACATGATTGAGATTCATATGATGATGCTTGTAATCTAGATGTCGTTATGCTAGTCAAGTGAATTTTACTTATGTGATCTCCGGAGACTCCTTGTCCCACGTGTGTAAAGGTGACAGTGTGTGCACCGTGTGGGTCTCTTAGGCTATATTTCACAGAATACTTATTCACTGTTGAATGGCATAGTGAGGTGCTTATTTATATCCCTTTATGATTGCAATGTATTTTGTATCACAATTTATCTATGTGCTACTCTAGTCATGTTATTAAAGTAGTTCTATTCCTCCTGCACGATGTAATGGTGACAGTGTGTGCATCCGTGTTAGTACTTGGTTTATGCTATGATCATGATCTCTTGTAGAATATGAAGTTAACTATTGCTATGATAGTATTGATGTGTACTATTCCTCCTACATAAGCATGAAGGTGACAGTGTGCATGCTATGTTAGTACTTGGTTTAGTTATTGATCTTTCATGCACTCTAAGGTTATTTAAATATGAACATTGAATTGTGGAGCTTGTTAACTCCGGCATTGAGGGTTCGTGTAATCCTACGCAATGTGTTCATCATCCAACAAGAGTGTAGAGTATGCATTTATCTATTCTGTTATGTGATCAATGTTGAGAGTGTCCACTAGTGAAAGTCTAATCCCTAGGCCTTGTTCCTAACATATCGCTATCGCTGCTTGTTTCTTGTTTCTTTGCGTTACTACTGCTGCAATACTACCACCATCAACTACACGCCAGCAAGCTATTTTCTGGTGCCGTTGCCACTGCTCATATATATTCATACCACCTGTATTTCACTATCTCTTCGCCGAACTAGTGCACCTATTAGGTGTGTTGGGGACACAAGAGACTTCTTGCTTTGTGGTTGCAGGGTTGCATGAGAGGGATATCTTTGACCTCTTCCTCCCTGAGTTCGATAAACCTTGGGTGATCCACTTAAGGGAAAACTTGCTGCTGTCCTACAAACCTCTGCTCTTGGAGGCCCAACACTGTCTACAGGAAAAGGAGGGGGGCGTAGACATCACTCGCCCTCGAGTAGGTAAACGATAAAAAGAGTAATTTCTGTAGTGACATGCTACTTACATAATCTTGATCATACTATTATAAAGCATATGAGATGAATTCAGTGACTCAAGGCAATGATCTATAGTTGCTAACAAATAGATAACATATAGCAAAACTTTTCATGACGAGTACTTTCAAGACAAGCATCAAAAGTCTTGCACAAGAGTTAACTCATAAAGCAATAGATTCAAAGTAAAAGCATTGAAGCAACACAGAGGAAGATTTAAGTTTCAGCAGTTGCTTTCAACTTCCAACATGCATATCTCATGGATAATTGTCAACACAAAGTAATATGATGAATGCAAATAAGAAAGTATGTAAGAATCAATGCACAGTTGACACAAGTGTTTGCTTCTAAGATGGAAGGAAGTAGGTAAACTGACTCAACATAAAGTAAAAGAATGGCCCTTCGCAGAGGGAAGCATTGATTGCTATATTTGTGCTAGAGCTTTGGTTTTAAAAACATAAAGAGAGCATAAAAGTAAAGTTTTGAGAGGTGTTTGTTGTTGTCAACGAATGGTAGTGGGCACTCTAACCCCCTTGCCAGACAAACCTTCAAAGAGCGGCTCCCATTTTATTTTTATTTTTGTGTGGCACTCCTTCCAACCTTTCTTTCACAAACCATGGCTAACCGAATCCTCGGGTGCCTGCCAACAATCTCATACCATGAAGGAGGGCCTTTTTACTTTAGTTTTATTATGATGACACTCCTTCCCACCTTTGCTTTCTCAAGCCATGGCTAACCGAATCCTTTGGGTGCCGTCCAACAATCACATACCATGGAGGAGTGTCTATTTTTGTTAATTAATTTGGGACTGGGAATCCCATTGCCAGCTCTTTTTGCAAAGTTATTGGATAAGCGGATGAAGCCACTAGTCCATTGGTGAAAGTTGCCCAACAAGATTGAAAGATAAACACCACATACTTCCTCATGAGCTATTAAACATTGACACAAATCAGAGGTGATAAATTTTGAATTGTTTAAAGGTAGCACTCAACCAATTTACTTTGGAATGGCGGAGAAATACCATGTAGTAGGTAGGTATGGTGGACACAAATGGCGTAGGTTTTGGCTCAAGGTTTTGGATGCACGAGAAGCATTTCCTCTCAGTACAAGGCTTTGGGCTAGCAAGGTTATTTGAAGCAAACACAAGTATGAACTGGTACAGCAAAACTTACATAAGAACATATTGCAAGCATTATAATACTCTACACTGTCTTCCTTGTTGCTCAAACACTTTTACCAGAAAATATCTAGACCTTAAGAGAGACCAATCATGCAAACCAATTTCAACAAGCTCTACAGTAGTTCTCCACTAATAGGTTTAAACTACATGAAAAAACTTAATCATGATCTACTTGAGAGCTCAAAACAATTGCCAAGTGTCAAATTATTCAAGACAATATGAGGCATTTTCTGTTTCCAACCAAATAACCATAAGTGATGTAGCTTCCAACTTTTATCATTGAACATTAAAAGTAAAACGAAGAACAAGTGTTCATATGAAAAAGCGGAGCGTGTATCTCTCCCACACAAGGATTGCTAGGATCCGAATTTATTCAAACATAAACAAAAACAAACAGACGCTCCAAGTAAAGCACATATGATGTGATCGAATAAAAATATAGTTTCAATAGAAGAAACCTGATAAGTTGATGAAGAAGGGGATGCCTTGGGCATCCCCAAGCTTAGACGTTTGAGTCTTCTTGAAATATGCAGGGATGAACCACGGGGGCATCCCCAAGCTTAGAGTTTTCACTCTCCTTGATCATATATCATCCTCCTCTCTTGACCCTTGAAAACTTCCTTCACACCAAACTTCTCATAAACTTCATTAGAGGGGTTAGTACTCAAAAAAAAACTTTAATCCACCTTGGCCCTGTAGTGACACATTGCAAGTACTCAATAAAATATTAGCTACAGCTCTCCGAGTCTAGAAAGCCTCACTTAAAGTCCACAAGAGACAATGCAAAAAACAGAGACAGAATCTGTCAAAACAGAACAGCCAGTAAACACGAATTTTTAAATGGTACTTCCGTTGCTCAAATCAGAAAACTCAAAACTAACGAAAGTTGCGTACATATCTGAGGAACGCGCACGTAAATTGGCAGATTTTTCTGAGTTACCTACAGAGAGCACTGCCCAGATTCGTGACAGATAGAAATCTGTTTCTGCGCAGAAATCCAAATCTAGCATCAACCTTCTATTAGAGACTTCACTTGGCACAACATTGCAATAAAATAAAGATAAGGAGAGGTTGCTACAGTAGTAACAACTTCCAAGACTCAACAAAACAGTAGCAAAATAAACACATGGGTTATCTCCCAAGAAGTGCTTTCTTTATAGCCATTAAGATAGGCTCAGCAATTTTAATGATGCACTCGCAAGAAATAAGAGTTGAAGCAAAAGAGAGCATCAAGAAGCAAATTCAAAACACATTTAAGTCTAATCCACTTCCTATGAAAAGGAATCTTGCACACAAATAAATTCATGAAGAACAAAGTGACAAGCGTAGCAAGATAAAACAAGAGTAACTTTACAATTCTCAACATAAAGAGGGGAAACTTAACATTATTAAGATGCATATAACCATGTTTCCCTCTCTCATAATAATTTTCAGTAGCTTCATGAACAAACTCAACAATATAACTATCACATGCAGCATACTTTTCATGATCCATAAACACATAATTTTTATCAAGCTCAAAAATAGCGGGATTAAAACTTTGAAATCCACTTTTATCAATAATATAACAAGATGATTGATCAATCTCAAAATATATGGGACTCCTAGATAAAGTCAAGACCTCTCCAATCCCATTTTCATTAGTAGTACAATTAATATTATCAAGTAACATAGGACCATCATCTAGAGATTTATCATAAACTTTTGCTAAGCAAAATTCTTTAGTACCATGCATTTCGACATCAGGCACAAACAAAGCATTATCATAAGATTTATCAAAATAGCATGGATTATCATAGATAACAGTAGCATAATTATTCTCACAAGTTTTACTAATAGGAAATATTTCAAGAGAATCCACAGGAACATAACATTCATCCTCTTTCGGTAAGCATGGAGGACAATCAAATAGTGTAAGAGATAAAGAGTTACTCTCATTAGAAGGTTGGCATGGGTAGCTAATCCATTCTTCCTCCTTTTGTTCATCACTCTCCTCTTCTTTTTCATCCAATGAGCTTTCAGGTTCATCAATTTCTTCCTCTTTTTCATCCAATGAGCTTTCAGGTTCATCAATTTCTTCTTCCACAGGTTCCTGCAAATTGTGAGTGCATTCTTGTGCATTAATGAGTCTCTCTTTATAATCAATGATATAAGGATTATCAGTGTAACTTTCATTGCAAAAATTAAGGATAGAAGAGACATAATCTTTGAGGTCCTTACAAACAACACAAGTTTCATAATTTTTAACCATGAAGGATTCTATCTCAGAGGCTCCCATAAATATGACAAATTGTTCTACCTCTTCAAACCCAAAATGAATATAGCTATTCCGATTATAGTTCTTAATTAAAAATTCCTCACTAAAGCCACATTGAAATTTAAGATGTTTAGTGTCCTGTTGAGAGCAACAGTTTATATCATGACGTTTAAGCAAGATTTTAGCAATTGTATTCAGTTTTTCTATCACAGCACTCATAACTTTTCCCGTTCTTGATTCTCTATAATTATTATATAATTCAATAAGCTCCAAATAGGTTGTAGGTTCTGCCATAATAGCAGTTTTTAATTTTCAGGTTTTTCAAATTTTTATGGATTTTTGGGTATATGAGAAAAGTAAAACAAGACAAAAACAAACTAGACAAAAGTAAACTAAGCAAAATAATACTAGACAGAAATAAACTAAGCACAAATAAACTAGACAAAAGTAAACTAAGCAAAACAAAATAAAATAAAATAGAGAGAGAGGTAGAGTGTACTCCCCAGGTGAACTTATGAGTAGAGCTATGCCTCCCCGGCAACGGCGCCAGAAAATAGTCTTGATAACCCACAAGTATAGGGGATCGCAACAGTCTTCGAGGGAAGTGATGCCTACGGGAGCTTCTATTCTTGTAGACAGTGTTGGGCCTCCAAGAGCAGAGGTTTGTAGAACAGCAGCAAGTTTCCCTTAAGTGGATCACCCAAGGTTTATCGAACTCAGGGAGGAAGAGGTCAAAGATATCCCTCTCATGCAACCCTGCAACCACAAAGCAAGAAGTCTCTTGTGTCCCCAACACACCTAATAGGTGCACTAGTTCGGCGAAGAGATAGTGAAATACAAGTGGTATGAATGAATATGAGCAGTGGCAACGGCACCAGAAAAGTGCTTTGCCCAGGACAGTAAACAAGCAGTAGTAACGCAGCAGTAGTAACGCAGTAAAACAGTAAACAAGCAGCGATAGCAGTATTTAGGAACAAGGCCTAGGGATTAGACATTCACTAGTGGACACTCTCAACTTTGATCACATAACAGAATAGATAAATGCATACTCTACACTCTTGTTGGATGATGAACACCATTGCGTAGGATTACACGAACCCTCAATGCCGGAGTTAACAAGCTCCACAATTCAATGTTCATATTTAAATAACCTTAGAGTGCATGACAAATCAACACAACTAAACCAAGTACTAACATAGCATGCACACTGTCACCTTCACACTATGTAGGAGGAATAGATCACATCAATACCATCATAGCAATAGTTAACTTCATAATCTACAAGAGATCATAATCATAGCCTACGCCAAGTACTAACACGGATGCACACACTGTCACCATTACACCGTGCAGGAGGAATAAACTACTTTAATAACATCACTAGAGTAGCACATAGATAAATTGTGATACAAAACACATTGCAATCATAAAGAGATATAAATAAGCACTTCACTATGCCATTCATAACAGTGAATAAGTATTCTGTGAAATATAGCCTAAGAGACCCACACGGTGCACACACTGTCACCTTTACACACGTGGGACAAGGAGTCTCCGGAGATCACATAAGTAAAACCCACTTGACTAGCATAATGACATCTAGATTACAAGCATCATCATATGAATCTCAATCATGTAAGGCAGCTCATGAGATTATTGTATTGAAGTACATAGGAGAGAGATGAACCACATAGCTACCGGTACAGCCCCGAGCCTCGATGGAGAACTACTCCCTCCTCATGGGAGACAGCAGCGTTGATGGAGATGGCGGTGGTGTCGATGGAGGAGCCTTCCGGGGGCACTTCCGCGTCCCGGCGGCGTGCCGGAACAGAGACTCCTGTCCCCCAGATCTTGGCTTCGCGATGGCGGCGGCTCTGGAAGGTTTCTCGTACCGTGGCTTTTTCGTATCGAAGTTTTAGGTCAGGGACCTTTATATAGGCGAAGAGGCGGAGTCGGGAGGTCAACGAGGCGATGACACCATAAGGCGGCGCGGCCAGGGCCTGGGCCGCGCCGGCCTATCATCTGGGGCCCCTGTGGCCCCCCTCTGGCGACTCTCGGGTGTTCTGGATGCTTCCGGGGAAAATAGGAACCTGGGCGTTGATTTCGTCCAATTCCGAGAATATTTCCTTACTAGGATTTCTGAAACCAAAAACAGCAGAAAACAGGAACTGGCCCTTCGGCATCTCGTCAATAGGTTAGTTCCGGAAAACGCATGATAATGACATAAAGTGTGTATAAAACATGTAGATATCATCAATAATGTGGCATGGAACACAAGAAATTATCGATACGTCGGAGACGTATCAGCATCCCTAAGCTTAGTTCCTGCTCGTCCCGAGCAGGTAAACGATAACACAGATAATTTCTGGAGTGACATGCCATCATAACCTTGATCATACTATTGTAAGCATATGTAATGAATGCAGCGATCAAAACAATGGTAATGACATGAGTAAACAAATGAATCATAAAGCAAAGACTTTTCATGCATAGCACTTAAAGACAAGCATCAATAAGTCTTGCATAAGAGTTAACTCATAAAGCAATAATTCATAGTAGAAGCATTGAAGCAACACAAAGGAAGATTAAGTTTCAGCGGTTGCTTTCAACTTATAACATGTATATCTCATGGATATTGTCAATGTAAAGTAATATAACAGGTGCAATATGCAAGTATGTAGGAATCAATACACAGTTCACACAAGTGTTTGCTTCTTGAGGTGGAGAGAGATAGGTGAACTGACTCAACATAAAAGTAAAAGAAAGGTCCTTCAAAGAGGAAAGCATCGATTGCTATATTTGTGCTAGAGCTTTTATTTTGAAAACATGAAACAATTTTGTCAACGGTAGTAATAAAGCATATGTATCATGTAAATTATATCTTACAAGTTGCAAGCCTCATGCATAGTGTACTAATAGTGCTCGCACCTTGTCCTAATTAGCTTGGGTTAACACTGATCATCATTGCATAACATATGTTTCAACCAAGTGTCACAAAGGGGTACCTCTATGCCGCCTGTACAGGGGTCTAAGGAGAAAGTTCGCATTGGATTTCTCGCTTTTGATCATTCTTCAACTTAGACACCCATACCGGGGCAACATAGACAACAGATAATGGACTCCTCTTTTAATGCTTAAGCATTCAACAACATTTAATATTCTCATAAGAGATTGAGGTTTTATGTCCAAACTGAAACTTCCACCATGATTCATGGATTTAGTTAGCGGCCCAATGTTCTTCTCTAACAGTATGCATACTCAAACCATTTGATTGTGAAAACCGCCCTTACTTCAGACAAGACGAACATGCATAGCAACTCACATGATATTCAACAAAGAGTTGATGGCGTCCCCAGGAACATGGTTATCGCACAACAAACAACTTAATAAGAGATCAAGTGCATAAGTACATATTCAATACCACAATAGTTTTTAAGGCTATTTTGTCCCATGAGCTATATATTGCAAAGGCGAATGATGGAAATTTAAAGGTAGCACTCAAGCAATTTACTTTGGAATGGCGGAGAAATACCATGTAGTAGGTAGGTATGGTGGACACAAATGGCATAGTGGTTGGCTCAAGGATTTTGGATGCATGAGAAGTATTCCCTCTCGATACAAGGTTTAGGCTAGCAAGGTTTATTTGAAACAAACACAAGGATGAACCGGTGCAGCAAAACTCACATAAAAGACATATTGTAAACATTATAAGACTCTACACCGTCTTCCTTGTTGTTCAAACTCAATACTAGAAATTATCTAGACTTTAGAGAGACCAAATATGCAAACCAAATTTAGCAAGCTCTAGGTGTTTCTTCATTAATAGGTGCAAAGTATATGATGCAAGAGCTTAAACATGAGCACAACAATTGCCAAGTATTAAATTATTCAAGACATTTTAGAATTACTACATGTAGCATTTCCCGATTCCAACCATATAACAATGAACGAAGCAGTTTCAACCTTCGCCGTGAATACTATGAGTAAAGCCTAAGGACATATTTGTCCATATGCAACAGCGGAGCATGTCTCTCTCCCACACAATAAATGCTAGGATCCATTTTATTCAAACAAAACAAAAACAAAAACAAACCGACGCTCCAAGCAAAGTACATAAGATGTGACGGAATAAAAATATAGTTTCAGGGGAGGAACCTGATAATGTTGTCGATGAAGAAGGGGATGCCTTGGCATCCCCAAGCTTAGATGCTTGAGTCTTCTTGAAATATGCAGGGATGAACCACCGGGGCATCCCCAAGCTTAGACTTTTCACTCTTCTTGATCGTAGTATATCATTCTCCTCTCTTGACCCTTGAAAACTTCCTCCACACCAAACTCGAAACAAACTCATTAGAGGGTTAGTGCATAATCAAAAATTCACATGTTCAGAGGTGACACAATCATTCTTAACACTTCTGGACATTGCACAAAGCTACTGGAAGTTAATGGAACAAAGAAATCCATCCAACACAGCAAAAGAGGCAATGCGAAATAAAAGGCAGAATCTGTCAAAACAGAACAGTCCGTAAAGACGAATTTTAAAGTGGCACCAGACTTGCTCAGATGAAAATTCCCAAATTGAATGAAAGTTGCGTACATATATGAGGATCACGCACGTAAATTGGCAGATTTTTCTGAGTTACCTACAGAGAATTAGGCCCAGATTCGTGACAGACAGAAATCTGTTTCTGCGCAGTAATCCAAATCTAGTATGAACCTTACTATCAACGACTTTTCTTGGCACAACAATGCACACAACTAAGATAAGGAGAGGTTGCTACAGTAGTAAACAACTTCCAAGACTCAAATATAAAACAAAGTACTGTAGTAAAAAAACACATGGGTTATCTCCCAAGAAGTTCTTTCTTTATAGCCATTAAGATGGGCTCAGCAATTTTAATGATGCACTCGCAAGAAACAAGAGTTGAAGCAAAAGAGAGCATCAAGAAGCAAATTCAAAACACATTTAAGTCTAACATGCTTCCTATGCATAGGAATCTTGTAAATAAACAAGTTCATGAAGAGCAAAGTAACAAGCATAGGAAGATAAAACCACAGTAACTTCAAAAATTTCAGCATATAGAGAGGTGTTTTAGTAACATGAAAATTTCTACAACCATATTTTCCTCTCTCATAATAATTTTCAGAGGCATCATGAACAAACTCAACAATATAAGTATCACATAAAGCATTCTTATTCACATGCATAAAAGTATCATTACTCTCCACATAAGCATAATCAATTTTATTAGTTGTAGTGGGAGCAAATTCAACAAAGTAGCTATCATTATTATTCTCATCATCAAATATAGGAGGCATATTGTAATCATAATTAAACTTATCCTCCATAGTAGGCGGCACCAAAAGACCACTATCATTATAATCATCATATATGGGAGGCATATCATAATCAACATAAACTTTCTCCTCAATACCCGGGGGACTAAAGAGATCATTTTCATCAAAACCGACCTCCCCAAGCTTAAATTCTTCCATAGCATTAGTAACAATGGTGTTCAAAGCGTTCATACTAATATGTTCCATAGGTTTTTTAATTTTTGCATCAACCCATCCATGTCTTAAATCAGGAAATAGAATAAGAAGCTCATTGTTGTCCATTATGCCAAACTAGTGTAAACAAGAAACAAAAAGATGCAATTGCAGGATCTAAAGGAAATAGCTTCGAGCACACACACAACAGCAACAGAAAAGTACTTTACCTGGGACCGGAGTATGAGTGCCTTTTACCTTTCCTCCCCGGCAACGGCGCCAGAAAATAGCTTGATGCCTACGGGAGCTTCTATTCTTGTAGACAGTGTTGGGCCTCCAAGAGCAGAGGTTTGTAGAACAGCAGCAAGTTTCACTTAAGTGGATCACCCAAGGTTTATCGAACTCAGGGAGGAAGAGGTCAAAGATATCCCTCTCATGCAACCCTGCAACCACAAAGCAAGAAGTCTCTTGTGTCCCCAACACACCTAATAGGTGCACTAGTTCGGCGAAGAGATAGTGAAATACAAGTGGTATGAATGAATATGAGCAGTGGCAACGGCACCAGAAAAGTGCTTTGCCCAGGACAGTAAACAAGCAGTAGTAACGCAGCAGTAGTAACGCAGTAAAACAGTAAACAAGCAGCGATAGCAGTATTTAGGAACAAGGCCTAGGGATTAGACATTCACTAGTGGACACTCTCAACTTTGATCACATAACAGAATAGATAAATGCATACTCTACACTCTTGTTGGATGATGAACACCATTGCGTAGGATTACACGAACCCTCAATGCCGGAGTTAACAAGCTCCACAATTCAATGTTCATATTTAAATAACCTTAGAGTGCATGACAAATCAACACAACTAAACCAAGTACTAACATAGCATGCACACTGTCACCTTCACACTATGTAGGAGGAATAGATCACATCAATACCATCATAGCAATAGTTAACTTCATAATCTACAAGAGATCATAATCATAGCCTACGCCAAGTACTAACACGGATGCACACACTGTCACCATTACACCGTGCAGGAGGAATAAACTACTTTAATAACATCACTAGAGTAGCACATAGATAAATTGTGATACAAAACACATTGCAATCATAAAGAGATATAAATAAGCACTTCACTATGCCATTCATAACAGTGAATAAGTATTCTGTGAAATATAGCCTAAGAGACCCACACGGTGCACACACTGTCACCTTTACACACGTGGGACAAGGAGTCTCCGGAGATCACATAAGTAAAACCCACTTGACTAGCATAATGACATCTAGATTACAAGCATCATCATATGAATCTCAATCATGTAAGGCAGCTCATGAGATTATTGTATTGAAGTACATAGGAGAGAGATGAACCACATAGCTACCGGTACAGCCCCGAGCCTCGATGGAGAACTACTCCCTCCTCATGGGAGACAGCAGCGTTGATGGAGATGGCGGTGGTGTCGATGGAGGAGCCTTCCGGGGGCACTTCCCCGTCCCGGCGGCGTGCCAGAACAGAGACTCCTATCCCCCAGATCTTGGCTTCGCGATGGCAGCGGCTCTGGAAGGTTTCTCGTACCGTGGCTTTTTCGTATCGAAGTTTTAGGTCAGGGACCTTTATATAGGCGAAGAGGCGGAGTCGGGAGGTCAACGAGGCGATGACACCATAAGGCGGCGCGGCCAGGGCCTGGGCCGCGCCAGCCTATCATCTGGGGCCCCTGTGGCCCCCCTCTGGCGACTCTCGGGTGTTCTGGATGCTTCCGGGGAAAATAGGAACCTGGGCGTTGATTTCGTCCAATTCCGAGAATATTTCCTTACTAGGATTTCTGAAACCAAAAACAGCAGAAAACAGGAACTGGCCCTTCGGCATCTCGTCAATAGGTTAGTTCCGGAAAACGCATGATAATGACATAAAGTGTGTATAAAACATGTAGATATCATCAATAATGTGGCATGGAACACAAGAAATTATCGATACGTCGGAGACGTATCAGGAAGTAAAACCCAAATTTATTGATTCGACACAAGGGGAGGTAAAGAATACTTATAAGCCTTAACAACTGAGTTGTCAATTCAGCTGCACCTGGAAAAGCACTAGTAACAGGGGTGATGTGAAAGCAACAGTAATATGAGAGCAGTAGTAACAGTAACGCAGCAGCAGTAGCAGTAATATGAGAGCAATGGCACCAGAAAATAGTTGATACTACTTCTAATGTCATGTAGAACGAGTATATAATGATGAGAGATGGATCGGGGTTCCCAGCTATCTACACTAGTGGTAACTCTCCAATAGAAAATGTTGGGTGAACAAATTACAGTTGGGCAATTGATAGGATTGAAAAAGCATTAAGAAAGAACATCAAGTCTATTAATCATGTAGGCATGTTTCCCATATATAGTCATACGTGCTCGCAATGAGAAACTTGTACAACATCTTTTGTCCTACCAGCCGGTGGCAGCCGGGCCTCAAGGGAATCTACTGGAAATTAAGGTACTCCTTTTAATAGAGCACCGGAGCAAAGCATTAACACTCCGTGAAAACATGTGATCCTCATATCTAAGCCTTCCCCTCCAGTTGTCCCAATTTCTGTCACTTTGGGGCCTTTGGTTCCGGACATAGACATGTGCATACAACTTGTAGATACAATCTAAGCAATAAGTATAGAGCTTAAATCTAAGATCATGCCACTCGGGCCCTAGTGACAAGCATTAAACATAACAAGATTGCAGCAACAATAACTTCACAAACTTTATAGATAGACAATCATAACGTAACAATCCATCGGATCCCAACAAACACAACACCGATTACATCAGATGAATCTCAATCATGTAAGGCAGCTCATGAGATCATTGTATTGAAGTACATGGGAGAGATGATACCAACTAGCTACAGCTAGAACCCGTAGTCCATGGGGGAACTACTCACGGAGCATGATGGAGGCGATGGCGTCGATGGAGATGGCTTCCGGGGGCACTTCCCCGTCCCGGCAGGGTGCCGGAACAGAGAGTTCTGTCCCCCGAATTGGAGTTTCGCGATGGTGGCGGCGCCCCTGGAGTCTTTCTGGAGTTTCGTCAATCGGTCTCGCGTTTTTAGGTCGAAAGGGCTTATATAGGCGAAGAGGCGGCGCAGGAGGGGCACCAGGGCGCCCTCCCCATAGGCCGGCGCGGCCAGGGGCCTGCCCGCGCGGCCCTATGGTGTGGGGCCCCTGGGCCTCCCCTCCGGGTCTCCTTCGGTGTCCTGGTCCGTCTCGGTGAATTATGATGTTTGGTCTTCGTTTCGTCGAATTCCGAGAATATTGCCCGAACAGCCTTTCTGGAACCAAAAACAACAGAAAACAGGAACTTGCACTGTGGCATCTTGTTAATAGGTTAGTTCCGGAAAATGCATAAAAACATTATAAAGTGCAAGCAAAACATGTAAGTATTGTCATAAAACAAGCATGAAACATCAGAAATTATAGGTACGTTGGAGACGTATCAAGCACCTGCATCTGTACCTGAAACTGATTCTTTACATATGCATGGAAGTTCCAAAAACAGTGAAACACCTCATCCTTGTGGCACATCAAATAAACCCAAGTCATACGAGAATTGCAGTCAATAAAGGTAACAAAGTACTTCATTCCATTCACTGTCACCACTGGGGAAGTCCATACATCTGAATGAACAAGCATAAAAGGAGATATGCTCCTAAGCCCCTTACTCACATATGAGGCTCTTGTATGTCTAGCATATTCGCAAGCATCACATGTTAACTTTCCCTTGCTTATTCCACACATAATATCAAGAAATATTCTACTCAACTTATCGAAAGATACATGCCCCATCCTATAGTGATGGATCATAGCCTGTTTTTCCTTGTCCTCCATGGTTGCAGCATACACCAACTCTGGCTGCACTCTTTTTCCACATACCAGAGCCCCTTACGCCTGGTGCCAGTCCCAACCATCTGCCTCGTCTCTAGCTCCTAAATCATGACACCAAACTTGTTAAGAGTCACACTACAGTCTATGTCATCAATGAGAGCACTCAGAGAGAGCAAATTAACAGGAAACGTTGGGACGTGTAAAACAGATGACAAAGAGATGTTTGAAGTGCACTTTAGTGTTCCCTCTCCAACAACAGTACCATCAGCAGTTTGAATGGTGCCTTTGTGAGTAGGAGGATGCTTAATGTAAGACTCAAACACACCGAATTTACCCGCAACATGCTTAGATGCGCCAGAGTCTAGAATCCATTATGTATCATTCTCATTAGTAGCATGGGATGCCTTTTCAAAATTACCTTCATCCGTGGAGACCAAGTAGCAAAGTTTTCATAGGAAGCACCATCCACTTATGCATCCTTTGACGTCCCATTGTCCACTTCAGTCGCCATGTGTGCACTCTGACCACCGGAGTTTCCCAGTGTGTCCTTCTCTACATCTAGCAGTTTGACGTACTAAGTATCCACCTCTTCCTCCTGCCATCCTGCTACTTCCCCCTCTGTTATATCCCCTGCCTCTACCACGAGTGGGGTAGTTCCACTTCAGGTGACTAGTCTCCTCACAAATGAAATAGTCCCTAGTCTCTTTCCACTATCTGCGCTCGGTCACGACAAACGAAGGAGCTGACACAACTTTCTCATCTGCTGGTTCCACAGAGAGCCACACCTCCTCTTGAGCCATTGCTGCAATGGCCTCGTCAAGAGTGGGCAAGGAGGTGTGGTGTAGCAGAGATGCATTTCTACCATCAAAGCACTTATTTAGCCCTTCCAAAAACATAAGCACACACCTGCGTGCTATCCACTTGTGCCCTGACTCAATGGAGGCTGCATCATAGAGTTCGAGAGGGTCACAGTTATCCCGATCAGCCCATAAGGCTTGCAGCTCTGCCACATATGCCATCACTGTCATGTCCCCCTGGCGGAGATGGCGAATATTCCCATCAATCCGAGCAATGAGCATGGCATTGCCTTTACCAGAGTACTGGGTGGAAAAGGGCTTCCATATTTCAGCAGTTGTGGATAGCCCCTCCACGGAACGCACAATGGAGGGCACCACCGAGTTCAACAACCACCCAATAAGCAGAGAGTTGACGGTTTTCCACTTCTTTCCCTCAGCACTAGTCTTGTCTCCTGGTTCTTTGATAGTCCTAAATAAGTACCCATCAAGATCTTTCTGATCCACAACCAACATTGTAACACCCCAACTTTTGCAACCTTGTTTAGTTGTCCAGAATGCAAAAATCAGGGGGAAACAAAAACTTTTTTCTAAAGACTAACTAAGATGAATTGCCTTGGTCTGCTTGTTAATATGAATTGCTTTGATCTTCTTGTAGATGATTTGCCTTGATCTGTTGGTTGAAATAAATTGTCTTAAGCTACCTCAAAGCAAAACCCATCTAGAAGTAAAACCAACTAGCAACTGACCAACTCAAATCTTTCCATTTGTGGAACCATGAATGCACCTACATTGAGATCCTCCTTGTGATGCACTTTAGCTCACCCTATCCTTTATTCAAGTTTTGTGATCATCTACTCCCAAATCCATCTTTCTCTTGTCCCCTAGTCAACTACCCTAGAAAACAACACCATTTTTGACTAAGTCCTAAACTGTTATCAGAATTCAGTTTTGAATCCCTTACCTTTATTTATCCTTTGCCATCTGAGGCAATGCACTTAGCCCTTGACCTACCTTGTCATGTACACTTCCCAAACCTGTCAATGACATGGACTAGATCCTTCATCTACCCACTTACCCTTGATGGTTTTGAGGCCACGCCAATAATCTATTTTTGGTCGTGTTAAAAGATTCAAACTTTGGCAGTTGTCCTCTAAGCACCCACAACTGTTATAGGTGAACTCAATGCATGGATCTCATATATGCAACTCCCTCTACAACTTCCATGTCTTGCATGTCCCATGTTATCCTTCCAACCCATTTATTCAACTGGATCTTATACCCTATCAAATGTTTTATCTCCAGATCCTTTCTCCCACTCTAATCTCTTCTTTTTATTTAAATTCAAGTTTAATATTCACAAAACTAAGAGTGGAGGTGATGGCTACATTATGTAGTTATCATATGCCCTTGAGAAAATACTTTCCCAAAATTATTATTTCTCAAATCAAGTTATTTTTATTTCTTTTCCAAAAAACCCTAATTTACCTTCTCTATTTTGACCACAAAACTATTTCAAGTTTTATCAAGTATTTCCATTTTTTTTCTCAAATAAAATAGGGAATGTGTGTGGTATTTTATATCACCTCATCTCCATCCAAAAATATTTTCTTTATAATTATTTTCCTTCTATTATTTTCTTTATGACAATATACATATTTATGGTGCTTATACCATCTCTTGCCTTTCTCTTTTTTATTTTAAATTTGAGAAAATCTACCTTGTGACTTTCGACATAGTTGGAGCTTCGGATGTGGCAGGAGTTGGCTTGCTAGAGCTAGTCTTCGCCTCCTTCGAAGGAGGCTCAATAAAGCCCTCCTCACTGCAAGTAAGTGAATAATTATGTCAAAGGGAATATGAATCAACTTCGAAAGAAACAAAAAGGAACTTGCAAGTCAAGAAGCAAATCGTCCTCATCGGCAAAGCTGCTAGACGACCTCTTTGACTTCTCTAGAGCTGCATGAACAAAGGGAACACAATCAACATCATTGCCATGTTTACTCGACTCCACTGTATCAGTTAATTCATCATCAAGGATTTTATGATCGGCAGAAGGAGCTTCGGGGTTGTTAAGGTTATTGTCCTCTTCCTTGGAAGCTTCACTGTCTCCAGCTACTTCTATATATGCAAGACTCTACATTGGCAGTAGAATCACCGTCTTCAGGGTTTTCTTCAACTTCGGATACATTTGGGAAATACTCAACAGCCGAAAGGATCTACCGAAGTAAACAAAGACGCAGTAAGATGAAGAAAAATGTCGAATGCAAGTACTAGCATGGGCAAAAGAAAGCTAAAAGATTACCTCAGATGGTTGGTGAGCAAGATCATACGAATCATGAAGAGCCAGTAGGGGAATTGAGTCCTCTTGACTAAAATGAGTCAAACGTCTGACTTCGTCCAACGTTTATTTTTCTGACAGTTCTGCAATGTTGATTCGAGTCTCGTCTTTGGGACCCGAATACAACCACATTTGATGAGATCTAGACATAACTGGTTGGATGCGACGCTTCAAGAATACAACGAGTTCCTCGGTACCAATCATTGTTTGACCAGCGGATTCCTTTATCTCCAATACTCTTTCAAACAACTTGTCGGCTACTATCTTGTCTTCGGATGTCAGTATATTCTTCCAAGATTTCTTCCGTGTAGCTTCGAAAATGTCAACAAACTTCGGCAGGCATGTGTTGCAACCAACTGTCGATGGATTTCTAAGATAGAACCACTTCAACCTCCATCCTTGGACCGATTCTCTCTTTGGAAAGTTGAAGTAGTTTACTTCTTTTCAGACAACAAAACCAACTCCGCCGGTGATGAAGGGTCCATTTCTACTACTATAACGTTTAACAAAGAAAATCTTCTTCGATAAACCCCAATGAGGATTGATGTCAAGGAAAGCCTCACAGATGGTGATGAAGATTGCAAGGTGAAGAAAAGAATTCGGGGTCAACTGCCAAAGTTGAGTCCCGTACTAAAGCAAAAGACACCGAAGAAATTCGTGTGTTGGTAGGGATAACCCACGGTACAAGAATGCGGCAAACATTACAGTAAACCAGCAGGAGGATTGGGGCGCGAATCTGAACCTGGTAGAAGGACATCTTCCTCCTTGACGGAGATCAGGACAAGGCTTCGTGCCTTCTTTTCACTATGCTTCGTCATTGTCGAAGCAGGCCAGTCACCTGGAGCATCCTTGGTAACAGCAGTAGAGGTCTCCGGCGCAATCTTCTTCGTTGCGGCCGCAGCAGCCTTGGGGCCGGTGGCGCTTGTGGCCACACTGGCTATGGTAGTGGCGCCCTTCTTCTTAAGCATCCTGAAGTTTCTTTGGAGCAGAGGTGGATTGGGCGGTGGTGACGGCGCAGCGGTTATGAGTTGCAAAAACCAAAGAAGAAGAAGAAAGCAATGGGAAGAAGAAAAGTAAAATCTACGCCTCCTTTTATAAAGGGGAAAGTTATAAAGGATCTGGTCCGGTGGATCCGTGCCGTGAATATTAGACGCAGAACTGGTTCACCATGTGTCAGATAAAAATCAAACCAAAGGACAATTACCTCCACTACACGCAGAAATCGAGGGGGCGCCTCGGATGAAGCGCAATGATCGGTCATTTCCCAAATAGACTACTCAGAGTAGGGGTGGGCCTGTCAGGTCACGTCTCGTCAAATCCGCAGCTGCAGTTACAACGTCATTGACGATGTCATCAAAATAATCGGCTCCTCATTAATAAAGCATTCGAAGGAATCTACTGTGTTCGACTACTCGACTTGAGTCTACGCACGGTTGCGAACATCCGTCTCTAGACTCAGGGGCTACTCCCATCGGAGCGCTGAACGCGCACCCGATAAAAACTTCTGAAGCCAAAGAAAGAACGACCCAAAGATTCCAGACAATCCATGATCGAGCCTAGGGACTTGATCCTGAGTAGAGTAACGTTGTTTTGCCATCAGCAGTTAACTAGCATCGATTTATCGAGTAAGTCTGGGCTCGTTACTTCTATCCCTTACGTGCTATCATATTGTATGACTTCACCCAAATCTTTTGAAAACCCAATATACTAAAAGATATCGGATGATGAAGGAAATTCAGAAAGCATAGACATCAGAATCTTTGAGTAGTACTTGTTGAGTCTACGCACGGTTGCAAGCATCCGTGACATAGGCATCCCAAATGGGCCTGCCGAAGATAGTACCCGGGGTTTACTGAAGGCCCAATACCCGAAGAATAAGAAGATTCGGGAGCCCAAGATATATTAAGGAAAGTTAGAGTTGTAATAGGAAGTGTTATTTGTAATCTGGCGGGATGAGTTAGAAACCGTCCCGGACTCTGTAACTTGTACAAAACGAAACCCTCGGCTCCGCCTCTTATATAAAGGGGGAGTCGAGGGACGAAGAGATCATCGAATCATTGTCCACAAACCCTAGTTTTCATAATCGTTGAGTACTTTTCGGCTGAAACCTTCGAGATCTACTTGCCCTCTACTTCCAACTAAACCCTAGCCTACAATCCATAGGCATTGACAAGTTGATACCTTGTCAATTGGCGCCGTCTGTGGGAACTAGAGGCGTAAGGATCTGATCTCGATGGCACGTTCAGGATCTTCGGCATCATCGACCGCAAGCAACACAATGGATCGAGGTAAACAGATCGCTGCTGGTCTTGTCGATTTTGTTCCTCACCCACCCTCCCGTTTGGATGCATATGCGTATCTGGCGGAGCCCATGGAGATGACGTTCGGAAGGTTTCACTTTCGCGTCGAGAAGGAAGGATCGTATCGTGTCGAAATTCCGATTTCGTCGGGATCGTCGGCGGTCGATCCCGATTTTTCAAGCTATACATCGTCAACCGAGTCAGGAGAAGAAGAAACTTCGTCGACACGCTACGTCAGCACCAGAGCAAGAAAGAAACTCGCCAAGATCTTCAACGACATGTCGTTTGAGTCATCTGCGGACTCATATATAAGCGATGGCTCAAGCGATGTCGACAGTTACGACTTCGTTGACAAATCTATCACAGTGGGCAAGGTCTTCATCAATCTCAACGATGATGTCACCAAACCCAACATAGATCTGAGTACAAAGTATCATCAGATTTATGCCATTGAAGATCAAGAGGAAACATCTGAGGCTTTCGACGATCTGGGAAATCCATACGTCGATCCCTCCAATCTGCGACAAGGCCTGGGCAATAAATATGTCGGGCCGCAGCCGCGAGACAGAGTTCAGCTTTCGCAAGCAGCGTGGGACAGAGCCACGAGAGCTATGAACGGTTCAGAACCAATGGCCACCACAGCCACACCAGAGGAATTGCAAGCATATCAATATAGGCTCGCACGAGCTGCAAGAGAATTGGAAAAACAGACAGCTGAGCTAAACAGAAGAAAGGAAGCAGCTTCTGCATCTAGCAGGAGGAGGGCAGATCTAAGTCGACAATCTAGAACTTCGGGTGATAGCCACAGGGAGGCGCGGAACAGAGCAAGATCAAGGTTGCAACATATACCCGAAGCAGAAAGAGAGCACTTGGTCCAAAACCTCGACATGTCCTTCATGTCGATAGATACAAGAGGAAACATCATCCCCAAGACACCAGAGGCTGGGTATATGGCGACACATGCTTTTATCCTCGCATCTAAACCACCTCCAGGTGATCCAAAGGAAACACTATACAATATGGCGGTAGCAGGAGTTGGAGCTATGGGGACAGCGTTTGTATTAACGCCTCCCGAAGGAGCGGCAAGGCAAAATAGTCCACGACCTGCAGCAGCAACAGCGGCAGCACCTGAAGGACCAAGTGGAGCAAGAGACACAGCAGCACAAGCAAGGGTTGACAGAGCGTGGCAAAGTAGAAGGGATCATCGGCAATCTCCGGAGCTTAACGACGAAGATATGTGCGGCTTACCATGCTTCACGAGGAGAGTCCGAAAAACTCAAGTCCCCTCAGGATTCAAGTTACCCGACAACTTCAAGAAGTTCGACGGACTTCAAGATCCAGAGGATTGGCTAGTTGATTATCTCGAGACAGTGAAGCTCACAGGAGGAACCAGGGCAACAGCTATGCAAAGCATCCAGGTGCATTTGAGTGGAGCCGCACGATCTTGGATAAAGAAACTCACTCCAGGATCTATCGACAGCTGGGAAAGTTTCGAGGACGTGTTCGTCAAGAACTTCAGATCCACGTGCAAAAAACCTGCGTCGTTAGAGGAGTTGAGAGCATGTCGACAAAAGCCAGATGAGCCAATGAGAAAGTACATCCAAAGGTGGAATATCATCAAAAACTCGGCAGAAAATATATCTGACGAGAGAGCAATAGATGCGTTTGTCGCAGGAATCAGGCGTGGAGATTTTGTCGAGGACTTGGGAAGGACTAATCCAAAGACAGTATCCGCGTTAATGGAAATAGCAAACAGATGGGCAGATGGAGAAGACGCTGTCCACAACAAACGGCACAGGTCGCCAGAGGAGGACCGTGGTCGAAACTATCAACCAAGGCGACAATTTCCTCGGCAGTACCTGAACTATGACGCTCCAGGGCAAATTTCGGCAGGTTTTCGGGCAAACACAGGAGGAAACAACAGAGATGATTATCAGAGAAGCAGTGAACAGCGAGGTGATAACAGGGATGATTCCCGCAACAACAGGCAAAATAGCGGGCCTAGGTTCCCAAGGCCTTTCGTGTCCCCTGAAGAGATGATGAATGAGCCGTGTCAAATGCACTTTTTCCTCGACAGCAATGGTAAAAGACAGTCAGGGCACCTGCAGAAAGACTGTCGAAATTTTCAGGCAATGCTAAGGTATGCAGAGCACGCTAATGCGCGAGCAACACAGAGAAATCCTCGAGAACCCAGAAGCGAGATTCACTTGCCGCCCCCTCCCGCGATTACAGACGACAATCGGCATCAGCTCGGAATAGCGGCAGCACCTCCACCACCACCTTATGTTGATCCTAACTCCAACGGAGCGGTGTCGATGATTCAGAAGGCAAGGCCATCCAATAGAGCTCAAAAAGTAATCTCACGACAGGTGTTTATGGCAGAAAAAATGCCTCCACCAATAGTTGAGTATCTTAATTGGTCAGGACAAGATATTGGCTTCACCATAGCAGATCATCCGCAGCAAGTTCCTTGACCAGGGCAGTCAGCACTTATTCTGCCAGCAGTTATCGCGGGATTTGATGTCTCTCGAGTGTTCATAGACGGCGGCAGCAGCCTAAACCTTATGTATGCAGATACATTGAGGAAGATGAACATATCCTTAGCGAACTTAAAACCAACAGACACAAGGTTCCACGGCATCACACCGGAGAAACCAAGTTATCCATTGGGGAAGATCAATCTCGACGTTCAGTTTGGGACCCGAGAAAATTATAGAATCGAGAAGCTGGAATTTGAAGTCGTGGATTTTCCGTCGCAATACCACGCTCTGTTGGGACGACTAGCATATGCTAGATTTATGGCGGTACCATACTATACATACCTGTTGTGGAGGTTGCCTGGACCAAAGGGACCAATCACAGTCAAAGGAAGCTTTGCCTTAGCCGATAAGTGTGATAAGGATTTTCACCGGCTATCAGAAACTTTCGGGATGCAAGCTGAGTATTTGGCATCAAAAAGTATGACTGATTACGACGTACTGCCAGACGTTGGAAGGCCAAATAAAGAATCAACTTTCAATACCGAGAAAAATTCTAAGGAGGTGCAGATTCACCCGACAGACCCGAAAAAGACGACGTCCATTGCAACAAATATGGATATCGCATAGGAAAGCGCGCTCGTCAAGTTCCTCCGTGAGCACTGGAAAATCTTCGCATGGTGTCCAGCTGACATGCCAGGAGTACCCAGGGAACTTGCCGAGCACCACCTCAACTTAGATCCTCTCGCAAGACCAATCAAACAACCCTTGCGGCGTTTTTCGGAACCAAACCGCAAAGCTATGTTATCAGAAATAAATCGACTTAAAGACGCTGGTTTTATCAAAGAGATATCTACAGAAGCCACATGGGTAGCTAACCCAGTGATGGTGCCGAAGAAACACACGACAGTCCTTCGCATGTGCGTCGACTTTACGTGTCTCAATAAACATTGTCCAAAGGATCACTTTCCCCTCCCGAGGATCGATCAAATTATCGACTCCACGGCTGGATGTGAACGTCTTTCCTTCCTGGACGCATATTCTGGTTATAACCAGATCAGATTGAAAGAAGAAGATGAAGTAAAGACCGCGTTTATTACACCTTACGGCGTGTTTTGCTACAGAACAATGCCCTTTGGTTTAAAAAATGCGGGAGCAACATATCAGAGGATGATGCAGAAGTGTTTGGCGACACAGATTGGGAAAAACGTGCAAGTATACATCGACGATGTCGTCATAACATCAAAAAAGGGGACAACACTGATCGAGGATCTCAAGGAAACTTTTGACAACCTCGACAAATTCTGCTTGAAGTTGAACCCGACGAAGTGTTCTTTTGGCGTCCCAGCAGGAGAACTTCTGGGGTTTCTAGTCTCAGCAAGAGGGATTGAAGCAAATCCCGATAAAATACAGGCTATCGTAACAATGAGAAAACCAACAAAGTTGAAAGAAATACAACAGCTAACTGGGCGAGTCGCAGCTTTGAGCAGATTCGTCGCCAGGCTGGGAGAAAAAGCGTTACCATTCTACGCTCTGATAAAGCAAGGAGATAAATTCCAATGGAACGAAGAAGTGGACAGAGCCTTTGAGGACCTCAAACGCAAAATCTCGACACCCCCCATCTTGGTGGCGCCAAAAGAGAAGGAGCCTTTGTTACTGTATATTGCGGCAACACCCCAGGTAGTAAGCACAGTCCTTGTCGTTGAAAGGGAGGAGGAAGGAAAATTCCACGGAGTGCAGAGGCCGGTATACTTCGTCAGCGAAGTTTTATCGCCTTCAAAACAAAGGTACCCTCAGTACCAAAAGCTAGCATATGGAGTGTTCACAACAGCACGAAAATTGCGCCACTATTTTTCGGCACACCCGATCATAGTGGTCAATGAAGCTCCCTTGTCAAATATACTAAACAATCCAGAAGCTACGGGTCGTGTCTCCCTTTGGGGAATAGAACTTTCCCCTCGGGACATCACGTATGAAAAAAGAAAAGCAATCAAGTCGCAAGTTCTGCCAGACTTCATCGCAGAGTGGATGGAGCTGCAAAACACAGGACCCCCAGACCTGTCAAGAACCTGGACCATGAATTTCGACGGGTCCAAGAGAGTAGAAGGAGCTGGCGCAGGAGTAGTACTTATATCACCTGAAGGCGACAAGTTGAAGTACATCCTTCGGATGACGTTCCCTAACGCATCTAACAATGAAGCAGAATATGAGGCCCTCATACACGGGATGAAGATGGCGAAAGCTTGCGGAGCAACTCGACTAAAAATCTTTGGCGACTCACAATTGGTGGCTCAGCAAGTTATGAACCAATGCGACGCAGTCAATGATAGCATGGTAGCATACAAGGAGATGTATAATGAACTTGAGAAGCTATTTGATGGATGCGAAGTAAATCACATCAGTAGATTGAGCAACGATGAAGCTGACGTCCTCGCAAACATCGGGTCGCAGTGCCTCCCAATCCCGCCAGGAGTATTTTGGGAAGAAATAGCAGAGAGATCTACGAAGCCAAAAAAGGTGCAGAAAAAAGCAAAAGAAGAAAAAACTTCGACGCCCATCACAGAAACCACGGAGGATGAAGAGGACCAAGAACTTGTGATGATGGTACAAGTTCCTTGGATGCAAGCATATATATCATACATCCTCAGGAAAGAAATACCTGATGATCCAGTTGAGGCAAGGCGAGTAATTCGACGCTCTAAAGCTTTCACGGTGATCAAAGGAGAACTGTACAAGCGAAGCATTTCAGGCGTCCTGCAAAGGTGTGTCACACCCGAAGAAGGAAGAATAATTCTGAAGGATGTACACGAAGGAATATGTGGCCACCACGCGAGTAGTCGAGCTATTGCAGCCAAGGTTTTTCGGGCAGGATTCTACTGGTTGACAGCAATTGAGGATGCCAAGGAAATAGTAAGGACTTGCGACGCATGTCAAAGGTTTGCCGCAAAACCTCATTCTCCAGCAGCAGAACTAACACCAATACCATTGTCGTGGCCCTTTGCCCAATGGGGACTTGATATGGTGGGTAAGTTACACAAATCCTGGCCAGGAGGAAAGGAGTACATGCTAGTAGCTGTCGACAAATTTACAAAGTGGATAGAAGCGAAGCCGATAAATTCACCAGACGGAGCATCTGCAGTAAAATTCATAAAAGGCCTCGTCTTCAGATTTGGAGTGCCCCACAGCATTGTCACAGACAATGGTAGTAACTTCACATCCCACGAGTTTAAAGATTATTGCGAGGAAGTGGGTATCAAGTTACACTTTGCGTCAGTTGCGCACCCGCAGACCAACGGCCAAGTCGAGAAAGCTAATGGAATCATCTGCAACGGCATTAAGAAACGCTTATTAGCGCCACTGGAGAAAGCTCGACACACCTGGCCAGAGGAGCTGCCCAGTGTATTATGGAGCATACGAACAACACCAAACACAGCAACACAGGAAACTCCGCTCTTCTTGGTTCATGGAGCAGAAGCAGTATTACCAATCGAGATAGAACATGACTCTCCACGAGTCGTAGAATATGATGAAGAGGTGTCGAGAAAAGCGCTAGAAGATGACGTCGATGCACTTGATGAAGCTAGAGATGAAGTACTATCTCGGGTAACCAAATACCAACAGGACTTGAAGAATTACCACAGTCGACGTTTGCGGCCAAGATCCTTTCAGGTGGGAGACCTAGTTCTTCGGCTCACGCAAAAAAGTCATGAAAAACTTGAGTCACCATGGCTAGGCCCCTACATTGTCACGGAAGTAATCGGAGGAGGAGCATACAGGATAAAGGACAAGAAGATAGGGGTGGAGGAGCAAAACCCTTGGAACGTGGCGCAACTCAGGCGGTTCTACGCCTAGAGCTGAAATATAGTCCTTGTAAAACTTCAATGTACTGAAACGCCCGCGAGTTTTCAGACGCACTCTTTTCCTTTTTCGGGGCACCGAGTGGGGCCGGGAAAGGTTTTTAATGAGGCGGGCTCGCGGTGCTGCAATATAATAAAGATAGTGTCAATATAACTTTTCTTTATCGACATGCTCAAAGTCTCCGACCCGAAGAATTTCAATATAGTTCCTCGCAAAAAAGAAAAGCCTTGCCTTGGTATTAAAATACCTCGTGAGTCAATAAAAATACAAAATAGTACTCAACAAAGAAGCTCGGGGGCTGATACTCGCCAAAACTCTATATTGAAGAAATGCCTCGGTTCAAAACCTCGCAATACACAAATACAGTAAATAGCCACCGAAACACTCGGGGGCTAGACAAATATAGAAATATGATGATTGCTTCACAATATAATCACAATCATGGGTTACAAAGAAGAGTTATCTACCAGAGGAAAATAATTAGTCATGATTCAATATGTCATCAAGGGTAACTCTGTTTTCTTCAGGAGCAGCGCCAAGAAAATCAGCATAATGACCATCTGCAAAAAAGTCGGCATCCATCCGAAGAAGGTCTTCAATCATTTCTTCGGCTATAGGCGAAACCTTCGTGTCAATTCGGTTAACACCAACTCTTCGGCGCTTTACCTTCTCATGAACTTTCGCAACAACTTGGGTCAGGTCAAGATTTGAGTGGCAGATCTGAAGCATGATAAGAGCAAATCTGGCGCCAGCTACCAGTTGAGCTCTGACAAAATCATGGATCCTGTGGGCATCCTTGAATTTCTCCATTAACTCGGGAAGAGTTTTTGGTTGAACGTTCCGAGGAAACATGGAGTTATAAACCATAGATAGGGTCTTGGTACAGAAGTCAAGGAAGTCGCGAGTTTGAGAGGTGCGATCCTGAAATCTGACAATCTGGCGGGTCCTCTCTGGGGTAGCCCAAAACAGAGAAGCATGGTCAAGGGAAAGGTTAACAAGGAGGTTCGTCCTAGTATGTACCCTCTCTTCCTCGGCAGCAGCATCAGTAAAGGAACCTATTAAAACAACGGAGTAGAAAACTTTAAGAGACGTAGCATGAAGACGAAAGATATCGGAGGATGAAACAAGCATACCCGACATATCCGCACTGGCTTCATTCATTAACTCGAGCATGAAATTTTCTCGAGTAGTCGCCTTTTCAGCCTCGGAAGCAGCGATTTCCTTAGCAGCCACGGCCTCGCGAGCTTGCTGAAGTGCAATTTTTTCGGCTTCACATGATTTACGAGATTTTTCCATCATCACAAGTGTTTGCTTCTTTGCATACTGAAGTTGCTGCCGAAGTTCATCCAATTCTCGCGGCAAGGAATCTTCGACAGGTGTAGCATCAGCAAGAGTTCTCCTTGAGCGAGAAGAAGAAGGCGAAACATTGGAAGGAGCGGAAGATGAAGTATAGTTATCAAATACCAACTGAAATTTAATAAAACAAGACAACATCAATCAACAAGCAAAAGATAGAGTTTTCATTAATCTTTCGGAATAATTACAAAGGCCTTACAGTGGAGCTAATGATGTACGTGTCGCCAAATAACTACTTTGGCGACAAGAGCAAAAGAAACAGAGAAAGAAAAACAAAGAGGCATGCAATTAGACCTCCGGCCTTGATGAGCTAGGAGTCGAAGCTGGTTTGATCCCGAGATAGGCCAAGATCTTCTTCGTGTTGGGCTTGGCAGCCTTAATCAGCGACCTCCATCTTGATTGCTCTATCTGATCAGTGTCGCCAACTTTCACCCAATCAACAGTCTGTTGGCTGTCAGCAACCAGGGCAACAGTGCTTTCGACAGCAATCTTCATGTTTTCCTGGCGCATCTTCAGTCCAAGGTCCTCTGATGAATTGAAGCTCTTGGCCAGGGCAAGGAAAGTCGGGGGCTCCTCTTTCTTCGGGAAGAAGTAGGGGAACAGCGTCGACAATCCTGCATTAGCATTTGCCACGCCTTCACGAATTTCGGACCCATGAAGCTCCAGATAAGAAAGTGCGTCAAGGAGAGGGTCATTGACGGGATTCTCCAGATCAAAATCTTGGTTTGTTTGGGCTGCCACAGGAAACAAAACGTCGGTCAACAACAAGAAACAGCGGTTCTCATAAAAATAGAAGGGATCAACGGTATTACTATGAGTGCGTCGACTTTGTGATTTCAGGCGCTTGAGGATCCCCTGTTCACGAGCAGCTTGTGCAGCTTTATGCTCGTTTAAAGCAGATTCAGCATCCTCAAGTCTTTTCTGCAGTTCTTCGACACTAGCAGCTTTTGCTTTGGCTTCATCAGCCTCGGCTTTGGCTTCGCTAGCAACAAGTTCGGCTTTCTTGCGAGCCGCCTCACTTTGCTCCAGTTTTTGAGCAAGTGCGTCGGCACGTTGGTTGGCCTCTGCAAGTTTCTCTGTCGAGATATAAAAAAAAGAAGAAGAAAGATCAAAAATCGCGACAAACAACAGGAGCAAAAAGTCAGAAAGAACGGCAAGTATAAAAGTTGTTACCTTCAGTTCTGTTGGCATATTCACGGTACCCAATGAATTGGGATCCGATGCGGATGAGATCTTTGATCATGGGCTGTCAAAGAAGAACAAAGCAAGAGAAACATCGGCATGAAAAAAGAGTGAAGGCGTGAAAAAGCAAAATAGAGGAAATATAGATATCGATAAACTTACATCGTCCAAGAGCAAAGTAGAAGAGCCGCCCAATTGAGGGGCAGGCTCAACGATCGTTTCAATCCTTGTCCTTTTTGGTGAAGGAGCAAGGGGGCTTGCTGGCGGAGTTGTGGTGACGACGTTTCGTTGAGGAGGCGAGGATTCTTCTCCTTCAACTAGCGTGTCTGAGGCAAGTACAGTATGTGACGTGCTTGTTCGAGGAGCCACGTCAGCAGTTGGTACTTCTTCCTCGTCATCACTGTTGATCAAAAATTGACAGCATAAAAAGCAAGACAAGATAAACATTTCGAGTACAGAAATAAGAAGAAATAAAGATGACTTACGAGCTGACGAGGGATTCAATATAAGGATCATAAGCTGCCTTCGGATGAGAAGGAACAACTTCTTTGGCTTTGGAAGTGCCGGAGTCTTCGACATCATTCCTTTTCCTTTTGCCTTTCGGGGAGACAGCGGGAGGAGGAGATTGTGCCGACGAAGTACCTTCGGAATTACCCGCGGATTTTCGTGAATCCACGGGTTCGTTCACAAAGGATGGAGCTTCTTGATTGTCATCCGTGACAATGGCCCTTTCTTCGACTTCTCCATCCTCAGGAAGAGGAGGAAGGGAAGCCACAGTAGGATGGTTCTGCAGGAAAATAGCGACAAAAGAAAAATTAGAGAGATATCAATACAATGAGATGCAGGAAAAGTCCGGAACAAAAAAGAAATTCGAGAAGACAAAATACCTCAGGGAGAGGATTGGCGGAGCTGTATGGTTCCACGCGACAAGAGGAGGGAATAGGATCCTTCTTGTTAAGCGAGGAGATTCTTCGAATCAGCTTCTCCAAGTCCTTTACAGAAAGATCATTGGAGAGCCTATTGGCGTCATTTTCACCAGAATACGTCCAAAGGGGATTTTTGCGAGCCTGAAGAGGCTGCACTCTAATCCTAAGAAAGTAGGCAGTGATTTGAACACCAGACAGCTCTTTGCCTCGAGTATTTTGGAGCTGATGAATACGAGACATAAGTGCTTCTGTCGCCTTTTTCTCTTCTTCAGAAGCTTCAGCATCCCAGGAGCGGCGGCGCTGAATTTTGGCACTTCCGTCGAAAGGGACTATGTTGTGCTCAATAGAATTAGCACTTTCTTCGTGTATGTAGAGCCACCTTTTGCGCCACCCTTGGACAGAATCAGGAAATTTGACGTCGAAGTAATCAACGTCAGTTCGGACACAGATAACAACGCCGCCTATGTTATATGTGGCGTTGTGGGAGCCATTGCGGCGGAGGCAGAAAATGCGTTTCCACAGAGCCCAGTTAGGAGGGATTCCAAGGAAGCATTCGCACAGCGTGATAAAAATGGAAATATGGAGGATGGAATTGGGGGTCAACTGGTGAAGCTGAATCCCATAAACAAAAAGAAGGCCGCGGAGGAAATCGTGAATTGGGGCAGAAAGGCCGCGGATGAGGTGATCAACGAAACTAACTCGGTACTCCATTGGAGGGTTTGGGTAGCTTTCTTCGCTGGGAAAGCGGATGGCGTCCTCTTTCTTCATCAGGCCAAGCCTCTTCAGCATGTTGACGTCCTGGTTGGAGATTTTGGATCTCTCCCATTCAAGATCTTCAGCGGCCATCTTGGACTCTGGAGTACTGTGGCGAGTGAGTCGCGTGCGCGGTGGCATCAACGGCACTGGCAAAGCAACGTTAGTGCGTGCGGAAGATCAAAGAGAGTTGGGCGCAGGGGAAGTTTTTTGCAAAGAGGAACGGATGTGCGGCGCAAGCGAAGGAGTGAACGGAGGTTGAAGAAAGGTTTATATAGGAATCGGGCGAAGCAATGCACCGTTGGATGAAGAAATCGTGTGGTGAAAAAAGATCTTGTAGATAAAAGGGTAAAAAGGTATTTTTACTGAAATGGAATAGAACAGGTGTTACCGCACGTGTGCCAGGAAAAGCGGAGGACGTGTGTCCCCCACTTGCACGACGTGTCAACGTGGTGGAAACAATGGACCCACAAGGCAGAAAAATCATGACTATTAACAGAGATGAAGTAAATTTGACTAAGGGAAGCATGCCGACAAGAAAAATAAAGGAAGATTGGCGACAGGAGAAGTTATTAAATACTTCGGGAGCCTTTGATCAAATACAAGTTTTTGCCCAAATGCTCGGGGGCTACTTCGACAAAAGTAAAATTTCGAGTATGGCAGTATAGAAATTGTGGGAGCCTACACCCAAGCACAAGTCCTTGGCTGTAGCCTCGGGGGCTACTCCCATCGGGAGCGCTGTTCGCGCACCCGAAAGATGAAAAGAAGATCATATCGGGGAATAATGACAATATAGCGACAAGGTGGACTAAAATGTTGAGCCTACAACCAAACACAAGTTCTTGGCTGTAGCCTCGGGGGCTACTCCCATCGGGAACGCTGTTCGCGTGCCCGATGAAATTAAAAAAAGAAAGATAGAAAAGCAAAAGAGTATATTTCGAGTTATAATTAACTCTACATATACTCCCATCGGGAGAACAACATAAGTCATATTTGACTCGATAAAATGTGCCATTCCAACAGCCGAAAAAGCACTCGACAATATATTCTCAGAACGCCAAAGTTGCGATCAATTTCTGAATGCCGCAAATTTGCGAAGGTAAGACCCCAGATCCGTTCTGCTGGGCGTGGCATCGCCGAAGACTGCGCTCTGCTACTTTTATCCGTATCAACAGATACGAAGAAAAATCCTAACGGACGCGTTAGGTACTCGATAAATTTGACTGGGACTCGACAGAATGGTAAGACCTTAAGCGGCACCTGTCGAAGTTTACACCAGTATCCCGAGATCATGTCCAGGGACGTGATCTTGAAGTAGGTTTTTGCGGATTGCCACTAGAGCAGTTAACTAGTACCTGATCCGTCAGATGAACTAGCCCCAACTACCATTATCCCTGTACAATATAGAATTTTATGTGAAGAAATATAAAAAAGTTAAAGCTCTCGAATAAAAATAAGCAGTGGAGATTTTCCCTGACTCTACGATTCAAGCAAAATCTCGGGGGCTACTGACATAGGCATCCCAAATGGGCCTGCCGAAGATAGTACCCGGGGTTTACTGAAGGCCCAATACCCGAAGAATAAGAAGATTCGGGAGCCCAAGATATATTAAGGAAAGTTAGAGTTGTAATAGGAAGTGTTATTTGTAATCTGGCGGGATGAGTTAGAAACCGTCCCGGACTCTGTAACTTGTACAAAACGAAACCCTCGGCTCCGCCTCTTATATAAAGGGGGAGTCGAGGGACGAAGAGATCATCGAATCATTGTCCACAAACCCTAGTTTTCATAACCGTCGAGTACTTTTCGGCTGAAACCTTCGAGATCTACTTGCCCTCTACTTCCAACTAAACCCTAGCCTACAATCCATAGGCATTGACAAGTTGATACCTTGTCAATCCGTCCCTAGACTCGGGGGCTACTCCCATCGAGAGTGTTGGAAGCGCACCCGATATCAAGCAATTTCGACTTCAAGATGATGAAGAAGAACCAATTGTTTTCAACAATTAAGGATATTCGGATGAAGGAAATTATAGTCCCTGCCCGAAGCTTCTATGTGGGCATTACCCTTCGGGTACCCGACATTAGTCTACCTCCTCCGGCCCAACTAGGGGCATGTGGTGACCCTGCATACCACTGCATGTTGTAGTATGCCAGTTGTTGACATAACATATGTGAAGTACCAAACCGCAAATATTACATCCCTCGGAGTAGTACAACAGAAACATAGCTGGTCTTTATTTTACTCACTTAAGATTACAAGCGATATATCTACATCACACTGGAGCTCCTCCTGGATCCATAGAGGATAACTCAAAGGTTCTAGGTGAACCCTACTTAACTTATACAATATAGGTCAAGCAGGCTTAATACCATTTCTACTCGAGCAGCTAAATACTATAGAGTTCATGTTGCTCAGCTACTACTACTTATGTTGCTTAAGCGGTGTCTTCTTCAGGAACCTCCCCGATTCCGTAGACTATCAGGTAATCCACCCCCTCTACTCCTCTAGGGAGGTCTAGTTCTTCATAGCAGATCCCATCTGCTCCTTCTGGTCCTTCATTTTCCTCCTCCAGGTGGTTCAGGCAATCTAAGCATGGAATTATAAGAGGTATGAGTACGAGCGTACTCAACAAGTTAATTATAGGAAAGAGGTGTTTTATACACTAGCTATGACACTAGACCATAAAGTCATATGCCAATGCAGGTTTTTGTAAACGTTTCTTCAAAAGGTTGCTTTTATTCCGAAGAGCTATGTCTGTCAGCCTTCACCGGGTGTCTAGAACTTCATGGAGTTTCTTTCCGGCCGCGTTCACAGTTCCAAAACCTGGAACAGGGAGTGACATGTCACGATTCGTTACACTCTGCAGAGGTGTGTTTCTTTACCCATAAGATATCTTAACCTTGGTGCCAACCGGGCAGCTTTCCGGTCCACACTTCCTTGGTGTGAGGCCCGGTATAAGGTCCTAGCCAATCATTGAATTTCTCCGTGACCCCGCACACCCACCCTTTGTTGCAGTTCCGACCTTGGGTCCTCACCGGTCAGCATATCCATTGGATATCATCCGACCTCGACTAATATCCCAACCGGTAAGCATACCCCAATGGGTATCATCCGACCTCGATACCTTTGTCGGCCTTCTGCAACCCATCATAGACCGCATTACCGTGGGGACTTGGGGGTTCCCCACCCACTCCGGTTGTCCCTCGGGATACAACTGACTACGGTAAGCGCATTCGTTGATGTATGAGAGGAAGAAATGCAACTGACTACTCCGTCCCACTCCAGATCTTATGGTTAAGACAGGTCTTACGGCACAAGAATCACTGGACGACATTTGTTGTTAATCCTAGATGGATATAAACCCATTGCAGTGGAACCTTCACCATACTCATACCATGGTTCCATCGCCCACAACCTAGTCATATTCATAGTTATGAAAATAACATTTTTCTTTTCATGCAAGAGTGATAAGTATAGTACTTTGCAAGTAATTTGGTAAATACTCAAAGTGACATGAGCAAGCGATGAACTTACCTGATGACTGCAAGGTAGTGCAGTTGGATTGATTGGACTGACCCTGGTCCTCTGTTTCTGAAAGATAGCATCATTGTATGATAAGGGCAATGGTTAAAGATTCAAATATGCATGCTTTACATTTTTAGGGTTGTTCCCCCTTCCCGATGCTTAATTATTTCATGTCAGAGGTGGCGAATAAGCACAATTTATAAATACTCCTTAAGAGTTATTAAAATAATCCTTTGTGATTTTTATTAAGGACTTTATTCAAAGAAAATATTCCAATTTTCTTAGGATAATTATGAGTTGTTATTCTTCTTTAATTATTAAAAAGCTTAGAACTTCTTTGTTCAATTTTATTGGTAATATTTCATCATACACATTTTTGATATTTGTTCAATTTATGATGAAAGTATTTATTTTGAATAGTTCTCAAAATTTTAAGTGGTCTACATATTTATTTATGTTTTTATAGTTATTCTAGTGTTTTTAGATTTATTTTCAAATCTAGAATAAATCCCATGGTCAAATGACCATTTTGCCCCTCCCTGGGCCCACTGGTCAGACCGACCGAGTGGTTTGGTTGGACCAGCCCGTTGAGCTCGGCCCAACCGGCTCACTCGCTCGCATCCTCCTTTCCTCGACCTAACCCTAATTCCCCTTCCTCTCTCGCGACGCTGCGTTGCCAGCGCCATCACCGGTGTTCCCCGGCCGTCTTCGGCGGTCCCTAGCGGCGTGGTTGGTCGCAATCGAAGTATCTGGTGACGCCGCCTCTTCCTATCCGCTTCGATCTGGAAGATCTGGTCACCTCCGCTCGTCATCGACCCCCTACTGCAACTAGGGTTGCGGTGCTCGCGGTGATTCTCGTCGCGCTGGTGTTCCTGGGCGCCATGGTGGTGCTCAGGGCTCGCTGATGGTGCGGCGGAGCTACTGTGCTCAGGGTAGCCATGGCTTGGTCGTGGCTTGGCCTGCCGTGACGCCATGGACACGCCTGCATCGCTTCGGCTCCAGGTACACATCTCCTGCTACCCCTCTCTCTTCTCCTCTTCTTCTCCAAGCTCTGGGGTCACTGGCCAAGCCTCCCTCTCTGGAATGCTGGCCATGCCGTGCTGCTGCCATTGTTGGGCTTGCTGCTGCTATTGCTCTAATGCATGAACTGTTGTTGTTGTTAGCTGCTGCTACTGCTCTATTTGTCATGCTCTGGCTGCTGTTACTTGTTTCCTACTGTGCTACTGGATATGCTATGGTTGCTGCTATGCTACTGGTTGCTTAGATGCTTGCTTGGCTAGCCCTAGCTACTGCTGTTGCTCAAATCATATGTGCCTGCCTCTGTTCTTGCTTCCCTGGCTTACTGCTGCAAGCAGTTCTTGTATTTAGCAAGTGCCAGTACTGCCTCTGTGATGATTATTGAGCTCTAGCTCATGGTATGGCTCTGCTTGGCTTTGCTGCTGTCCATATGCATCAATTCCTTGATGATATGCTTCTAGATACAATTATAAAATTATTTATATAATTTTTGTTGATGCAATGTTTGCTTATCTGTAGAAATTCAGTAACTCCAGTGAGTTACAGATGCTCTAGCTTGTTCTTGCAAGCTCTGGTGATCATATGATCACCATTTGCTTGATACTGGCTCACTGTGGTATCTCTCTGTGATTACTGATGGATAACTGTGCTATTGCATAACATTTCGCCATGTGCTGGTGGATGCTTGTGCTTGGTAAAGCATGTGTATGTGCTTGCAGTGCTCTAGTTGATGATTAGCAAGTGCCTTCGTTACTTGTCAGTTAATTACTTCATTTATCTATGCAGTTTATCATGTATCAATGGATAAATGAGATGAACTGTTGTGCAGTGATGACTCTTGTGCTATATTTGCTTGAGCTAGAGGGATACCAACTTCTGTTGGGGACCCAAGCTCCATTTTGAACCCGTCTAGGTAATGATAAGTGTGTAGGGCTTGATGTGGTTGGATGGTTTTGTGTGGTTAAGTTGGACTTAGCAGTAATCAACTGCTGCTTTGGTATCTCCCACCTACGTTGGCTTGCTGTGAATGGATAAATGCTTGCCGGTGATCATATTTGATTGCCAGCAGCTTTTGATGTTGAAAAATAATTGTAGATACATATAATTCTGCTTTTATCTGATGGTGTCAAAGGGCTAGCTAGTGTAGTGTGGTAGGTTTGGGTTAAGTATCTGGGATGGTTTCCTTCCTATTTCCATTTGGAAGATGCTACCACTGGTCTGGTTGGCATAACCATGGTCATGTGCTTGATTCGTTCCTAGTATTTTCCATTTCCACCAGGTTACACTTGGTCTATGACCAAGTGATGATCAAACAGGTTTTATCCACCTTGTGTGTTTGTGTGTAGCATGGTTGTGCAATAATATGAACAAAACCATCTGGTTTGTTCATGTTTCAATGGTATACCTCACTCCAGCTGATAGGTTTTGCTAATGTAGAGGATTGCTTCTATTTGGTTGACTGGTGCTTGCCCTGCTCCTCCTTGCTGGCTTGTGCTGGTGCTACTCCATCTTTTTGTTCAACAATCACTTCTTCTTTGTGGAAAAAAACTGGAACACTACTGTTCTTGTGTTCTTGGTGTTCTTGCTGGCTTTGGCTGGCTTAGTCGATGAATGGCTAGGGTTTTGTGATGAAAAGGTTTTATATCAACCTTGCCTTGCTTCCCTGGTCGACAACAAGGCCTGGTGCAGTTTGGTGACTCCCCTGGCTTGTGTGTGCTGGTGTGCATGCACACAACCTTGTGAGCTGCCTGTGTGGTTCCATGTTGGAACTTGGGACTCTTGTGGATCAGCTCGGCTGGTCTGGTCTTATCCTTCATAATTCCATTCTTTCTAACCTTCCAAGTGGCATTGCCACTTGGCAACAATGTGCATTTCTTGTTTGTGTTCTTATGCAGGGATCCAGGATGATCAAGAGGTTCTCCTTCTACTGGATGATCAAGAAGATCAAGAATGTAGATAGGTTTAGCTTAGCTTAGTTATTCAATTCATTGTAATTTTTCCATTTTCTTTTTCTTTTATCGATTTCTGAAATGGTTATGTAATGATTATTATATTTGGATATTGTAAAGACAATGTATCTTGTGTGATGATCAATAAAGCTCAATGTTTCTCTAATGAGATTATTGTAATATATATCTATTCTTTTATTGTTTGTATTATCCAAATATAATATTATTTGTTGAATTGATACTTGTCTTTTTATTTTTTGTATTGTTTAAGTTTGAAATTCCATTCAAACTCATTTCAAATGCAATCACTCAACTATAAGTGTTGAATTCAAGTGTTTCCTCCTTTTCCAAACCCTAATTCAAAAGAGATCATGTCCAAGTTTGTCGCACTCTCTAAACCCTAATCCTAGCTGGTGTCGAGAGAGAAACTTGTTCCCTCTTAGGTTTTATGCAATCAAAATTTCCCCTAGTTTTGCGATGCAATGCACATCCATTTTCTAATTCTACACCGCAAACGTCTGAAATCCTGGGATATTACAGGGCCCATGAAGATTACCCAACAACCAAGGTGGGCCTATACATCGGTTCCAGCAAAGGAGACTTACCAGAAGATGGATTCTTGATGAACAAGGCAAGAAGATATCAGTAAAGGAAAGGCTAGAGTAGATCTCGTTGTAACCTAGTCGAGTTCGGACAGGACTCTCGAGACCCGACTTGCTATATGAAGGCCAGGAGGGGGCCTGCCGAACAACACAACATCAATACGTAGAATCCCCGCAAATTAGAGCTAGAAACCTAGAATCCTTGTCTCTCGGCGAGTCGACCAATAGCATCCTATCGGCTACCCCATTGTAACTCGACATATTCGATAATCAAGATCAGACAAGCAGGAAGTAAGGGTTTTACCTCATCGAGGGCCCCAAACCTGGGTAAATCTCTCTTCCCGTTTGTTTGGTATCTGATGTCTCGTGCTAGCCTGCAGGATTCCGTCAACCCTAAGCCCCTCATGGTGGGCATTGCCGAGTGACTGGCCGAAAATTGGCATGACCTACATAATAGAAGGCATCTACAGTGGTAGCTTAGTACGAGCCAAATATAAATTAAAATGGCATGACTTGTAGTTGTAGAGCTGGAAATGCAACACAACATATACAATGACTTAATTTTTTTGATAAACTACAAAATAGAAGAAAACTACTTTATACCTCATGTTGAGCAAGCTAGAAATTACAATGGTATAACTTCTAAACATGAAATATAAACAACCATGTTGAGTGCTTTGAAATTTTCAAGGAACCACACCATAGGGAAGCAACTATTGTGGTAGCATTAGGCTGGTGCCAACGCGGGCTGGAGCGGCGGCGGTACCGCCCGCGTAGGGGCGAGAGGCGGGCGAGACGGCAGCGCGGGGCGGTGGATCCACCGCCCGGCGGTTGCGCCCGCTACCGCCCGGCTGCTGCCCGCGCTGGGGGCGAGAGGGGGCGACAACGTTGGCAGGTCGGGGCGAGAGGCGGGGCGAGAGGGAGGGGGTAACGGCTAGCTGACATGGCGCGATCTGATTCGTCCACGTCAGCTAGCCGTTGGGGTAGCCGTTGCTGGCTCAAAAAATTCGAAAAAAGCCAAAAACCCCAAAATTCCATCCCCACCCCCTATAAATACCCCCATATGGTTTCACTCATTCCACACCTCACTTCATCTCCTCCACTCTCCATTTCCACTCCTCTCAACGCCATGTCTTCGTCTAGCAGCAGTTCGAGCGACAGAATGGAGGGTGATATGATCGGTGCATTCCAGGCGGAGTATGAGGAGGCGATGCTCAACCTCGAGGCGGAGCCAAGACGGCCGTGACGCCGCCGAGAGTTCATCAGGCGTGATCGTCTGGGTGCCCACGATCGGCTCTACGAGGACTACTTTGCCGACGATTGTAATTATCCTCCTAGCTTCTTTCGGCGAAGGTATCGGATGAGGCGATCCCTTTTTCTACGCATTGTGGATAGATTGGGTGAATACTCTCCGTATTTCACCCAAAGAGTTGATGCTCTCAACCGTGCTGGTTTTTCTCCCCTACAAAAGTGTACTGCGGCTTTGCGTTTATTAGCTTATGGAGCCGCTGCAGATACGATAGATGAGTGGCTTAAGTTAGCTAGACAAACTTCATCAGATTGTCTAGATAGATTCTGTGAAGGCATCATTGACTGTTATGGGGAACAATTTTGCCATCGACCAACTGTCGAGGATACTCAGCGTCTGTTAGCGAAAGCCGAGGAGCGTGGCTTTCCGGGCATGTTAGGGAGCATCGATTGCATGCATTGGCAGTGGAGGAACTGCCCAGTGGCGCATGCCGGTCAATTCACAAGGGGAGACATCAAACACCCTACCATAATCTTAGAAGCCGCTGCGTCGTATGATCGTTGGATCTGGCATGCCTTTTTTGGAGTGGCCGGGTCCAACAACGACATCAATGTACTCAACCAGTCGCTGTTGTTCACTGATGTGCTTAGGGGAGAAGCACCCATAGTGAACTTCACGGTGAATGGACACGAGTACACCTATGGTTACTACCTTGCCGATGGCATCTACCCCTCCTGGCCGGTGTTCATGAAAGGTGTTACTCTTCCACAAAGTGAAAAACATCGACTGTTCACTGCTGCTCAATCAGCTTGGCGCAAAGATGTCGAGTGTGCCTTTGGAGTGCTGAAGGCTAGGTTCAACATTCTAGTAGGTCCGGGACGCTCCTACTCGAGGCGTACTCTTGGGTTGATCATGCGTGCATGTGTCATTCTGCACAACATGATCATCGACGATGAGCGTGATACAAATTTGGAGAACATCTATGAGACAGTTGATTCCAATGTCGGCCCTGCGATACACAATAATGCACCACCAAGCCTAGCAGCCAGGATTCAGATGGACAACGAAATGAGGGACTCACCGATGTATACACAGCTCCAGCATGATTTGATTGAGCATGTGTGGGCTAATGCCTAGATTATGTAATTTTTTCAAATTTTTATGTAATTTTTTCAAATTTTTATGTAATTTTTTTTATAATGTAATCGGTAACAATTTTAGTTGAATAAAATAATTTTCTTGCATTATTTTGAATGTTGTAATCTGAAAAAGAAATGCTCATGTCGAGGAGAGAGAAAAGCTAATGTGGAGGAGAGAGAAGTGAGAGCTGGCACTATAGCCCGTGCACTAGCACCGTGGGGTGAGAGTGGGGTGAGAGTGAGGGTAAAAGCTGACGTGGCGAGGCTATAGGGCGTGATACATTGGCACCAGCCTTAGAAATCATAATGGCACGACTTTTAGAGCACGGAATGCAAATAACATGCCGAGACTTAAAATTTTGCATTAACACAACACTTGATCACGATAAGCTTAAACCTGTTATACTGTTAACACGGGACAAAATTCGTAGTGAGAAATATGGTTATCTAGGTCGCGGCTTCATATGCGAATATTCGGCATCTTGAGGACCACGTTAAGGACGTCGGTCGGTGAAACGGATTCGGTGCAGTACACCATCAGCGTCGGTAAGTCATATCTGGTGCTGTGCATAACGATATAGGCAAAATGGTCCGACGTGATCCACAAATAGTGAAGGCTACCATCACGCGCGGCAAGCTGGATTTGCTTGCCATGCCTCGGCAGGTTGTTCTTTTTCTATCTTTTTTGAGGTGGCAGTTTTCTTTTTGAAAAGAAAAACAGGGCAGTTTGGTTAATGGAATGATTAATCTAGAAAAAAGTTCTTCTGGGCTGTAACATATGACTTAGCTACTTGTGGCCCGTCAATGCGCCGTTCCTAATGGGCCGCTTCTGATCCCGTGCAGCCGTGCTCCTCTCCAACTCCGCCGGTCCAAACGGCCCGAGCTTTTGCCTCTTCTCCGACGCCGGCGTCGATGGAGGCGGTGGCGGAGATCGCCGAAGAACCGAAGCCGCCGAGGATGAACCGCAGGCAGTGGAAAGCGGCGAGGGGTAACCGCGAGGACAAGTGGACGAGGAAGGACCGCCTGCTGCGGGAAGCGACCGCGGAGAAACACCGCGAGCAGGAGGCCGCGGAGGCGGCGGCGGACGCGGCGGCGGAAGCGGCAAATAAAGAGGACCCGGAGGGCGCCAAGGCGGCGCGCTACCGCGAGTGCTGGATCCAGATATTCTCCCGCTCCCACGGCTCCTACGAGGACACCAGTAAGCACTGATTCCACGGGTCTTCCGGCTGATTCCTCTCGAGGTCTCGATTTGTTTGATGATTGGTCATGGTTGAACTACTTGTCTGAATTTTTTATCCTGCTGCGTGCAGCGTCTATTCCACCGATGCGATTCACCGACGATCAGCCGCCGCCCTCTGCCGGCGTTGGCTATGCTGACTCTGTGGTCATCTTCTCGGTGAAGGTGACACAACTAAAGGATTCCCTGGAGTGGCCACTTGATGTATACGGCATAGTTGCTGCACGGGATTCACTAGACCGCAATCGAAACCTCATCTTCAACCGCACCAGAGACAATTGCCAGAAGCTCACCCCAGAGGTATATGATTCAACCTCGTACTTGATTCTGTCAGACGTTTATAGGCTAATGGTCACAAATAATTATTTCATATATGCTTACGACTGGTTGTAGCTAAATTAATGTGCATTTCAGTTGGTGTATGCATAAGTTTTTTCAAGTATCGGTCCTAGACAATTCAGTTAGATCAATTGACGAACTTCTTTGAATGGGTATCTTTCACATGATGACCAACCTTTGTTACTCCCTGCAAATTATATTTACTTTTTGTAATATTTTTGGTTGAATTAAATTCATAGATAGCTGAGCCTGTGCAAACATGCAATGCAAGAGAATGGAAATAAACTGTTCATAGTTGAAAGGCAAATATGAATTTGCCAGAATTTATAGTTGAAGCACATTTGGGTGACTTTAGTATGGTAGGTGCAACTGTGCAAGACATTAGTCTAAGCTCAACCGGCCATGATCTGTACATGTTTTTACAGTGCTTGATCAAAACTTCTGACAACGGTATCTGGGCGTCACCTTGTGCTTTCCATGGTGCATTGCAGTTTTGGGTTTTATTATTTCCTGTAGCACAGTTGCACAACATTGTATGGTACAAATGACATACATAATGAAGGCGCTTTTGAAATTAAGCATCTCTGATAAAGTGGTGTAGTATGAGTTAGAGCGAGCCATCACGGTTTGACCATGCCTTGTATACATCGGAAACAAGTCGTACTTTAGAAAGCAAGTAGTTCACAAATCAGCTTATGTCTGGTGCATTTTAAGCACATCGGCGGTCTTTCTTAAAAGGGATGAAGGAGCCTTGTCATTAATGGCTACGAGAATTATTTGTGTTCATCTATTTTTATTACTTTTCCTGCAAACTGTAGAAAAGATATGTTATATTGTATTATGGCATGGGGCGGGACGTATTCGAACAACAAGCGTGGCTGTCTTTTCAACTATTGGGCAACTGCTGTGGTTGCAATCAGAATTCACCTAGCTTACCAGCTTTTGGGCATCCCCTGGTTTGATAGTGGCCATTTTTTGTCAGGATTTCATTGTGCACTATCTCAGTCATGTGAATGTTTTTCCAAGTAAACCTCCATTAGAACAGAGACAAACCACTCTTTTAAGTTACGTATTTCTCTTGCTTCCTTCTAATAGAGACTAGAACCCTGGATGGTATGATATGTTGCTTTGAGTCTTGTTTCCAGCTGTTAGGGCCTGTCTTTTAGTGGGGCTAGGCATGCAAGACACTTTGTTCTGTTGGGAAGATTAACCAGTAAAGTTCATGTTAAATTTTCTTCCAGCAGTGGCAGTCTCACTTTAGAACAGTATTAATCAGTGAAATTTTACTGTATTTTCATGTTCAGTTCTCTTATTCACTAAGAATCCAAATTTGATTAATTTGGAACTATCATAATGCAGGATGCCTCTCTGTCGTTGACCGGTCCTACCCGTGCTGTCGTGATGATTGATCCTGTGAACTATGAGGTCGAGCTAAAAGTGAAGGGTGACACACCATCTCAAGATAAACTCTTAAGCCTTCTGCTCATCGAGGAAAAGTACTATCCTCCGGCTCCGGGTGAACGTTGCCAAGGAGTTCACTGCCACACATACTCTTCTAAGCTAAGCACAGTCGAGGTGACTGTTGGCCATCTTGCACGAACAGTGGAGGCTACTATCTCAGTCCAGGTCATTGAGGGATCCTGGCCAACTCACCATCACGGGCGATTTGTTGCACGGATGGCTAGTCTCGATGATCTGGAGATGGTGCTGCTTGATTCTCGTGACGGAACGGTAACAATTGCCAATGATGGCGCAATCGAGCTTTCGCGGTGTGTTGTTCCTGTCGAAGCGGATGGGGAGCTGAAGCTTTCAGTGGATGCCTGGCAAGGAGACTACAAGGCCGATGCTGTCGGCAAAGGTCAAGTAACATTCGCGCCTGAAAAATCAGGTAGAAGTGAGGGTATCTGTGATGTTGGGTTTTGTAAATTGAGAGTTACTGTTGCTTGGTCGCTTCTTGTGAACTGGTGAAATGTAGGGACTCAATCTAGTCTGACAAGTGTGTTTCGGTCTGACCACATCGAACAAACATCGTTGCAGAGGTAGTTATACAAATTAGAAGTTAGATTATCTTGCGCGACACTCATAATCTCATATGCTAACAATACAATCTCAAATTGCAGATGGGAAAAATATCTCTTGTCTGTATGAACATTTTCGATCTACCTAGTACTCCATCTGATCCAAAATGAATCTGATATTTGATTCCACTAAGCAAGGGTTTGACCTGCAATTAATATAATAATAATCTAATGACATAAAGTCACTGTAATAATTTATATTAAATTAGCACTCACATATGTTTGTGATTTTTGTCATAAAAATCATACACATATTGCATTTACATTTTCGAACCTAGCTAAAATCAAGGTTTAAAATAGCATGCTAAATGAAATAGCGGCGGCCTTTCTGCAAAAGCTATACACGCTATATGAGATTATGAAATAGCATACTATATTTTAAATATCGTTTTGAAAAATACCATATATCGCCTAAAAATAAAAAATAAAAGGATTTTGGCAAAAAACAAAGGATATAATTCGGTTCAGAAGAGAAACCAACACATTGTAGTTCATCACCACGACAAATGAAAAATAAAATTCTTTTTTATTTCCTTGAGGAGGAGAACTTGAGTCCTTGGACCAATAGACTGAAGAAAATAGTGTGCTAATGCTATGATATTTAGGGCGATATTGCACGCTATTTCACAAATAGTATCATAGCAAACACGATTATTAAAATTTAGTGTGAATTCTTCAGATATATTATAACGTGCTGTTAGGGAAGAAATAGTGTGCTACGTAGTATTTTAAATCTTGGCTAAACTCACCGGATGTTGAACTTGCTGGGAACGACTGATTCGCTTTCGTAGATCGAACGCGTATTCCGTGCTGAACACTTATCTTGTCCCCAACGAAACCTACTTTACGCCTTCATGGCCCAAACACCAATCTTGGCCCCAACGAAACCTACCGCTACAAACCTCCCAAAACCCCAGGACCCAGCGACCAGCAACCAGCGGCGGCAGAAGCCAGGACTGGCGGCAGACAGCACCAGCGAACTCCGGCGGCATGGCTCGGGGCAGCGGCGGCGCCAGCCCATGCGATCTGGACAGGGAGTTCGCCCCCCAGATCGCCCAGCTCCTAGCTACCCCGCCTCTCCAGCCCGCCCAGGTACCTCCCCTCCCCTCCCCTTCCATTCCGTTCCGTTCCTTATCCCTCTTCCTGGTCTGCTGAGTGAGCCCGGTTGCTTGAGGACCAGTTAATTATACTTATCTGCCTCGTGGAGGCTGCTTGTTTGGTGGGAGGAGTTGGATTGGGCTTCTTCGCGGTGCCAATTTCGGGGATGAACTGATGTTGTGATGGGATGGGGGCATTTTTGGGTGGTGGTACTTGTGGCTTGTTGATTTGTTCAGTCTTGCTAGTATAGGAGGACATGCTTTTTCTTCTTTTCTGTCGCCATGGAATGATTTGTGGGTGTGTGAGATGAGAGAGGAAGGTCAGCTGCTACCTTTCAGACAAAGATTTGAGTCGAAATGTGTGGCTCTTAATTATCTGCAACATTTACCCTTTGATTAACCTATTTTCTTCACTGAAGTGCAACTTTAAGATCCAAGGTGTCTCTTTTTATCATTCCAGTAGCTAGTGTGTGTAGGTAATTCAGTTCAGTGTGATGTTAAGATTATGGCAGAATGGGAATAATCTTATGTATGCTAAGTTTGAATGACTGGTGTTTATAAGCTGGTTATTTTCTTCACTGGGGTGCAAATTTGGCATCCGAGGTGTCTATTTTTAGCATTCCGGTAGTTTGCGTGTAATGAATTCAGTTCAGTGTGATTTTAAGATCATGAAGAATGGAAACAGTGCTGTGCTCATTGCTGTGTGGCAGATTATGGGTGGATTTTACTTTTATTTGTCTGCTCTGCCTTGTCATTTAGATCAAGTATTGCCAAGGGTTTGTGGCTCACATTCGACAACATAGCCATGATACCTCTGTTTTGACGTTTCAGGAATACTATGATGAGCTCATACAGTCTAAGAAGCATGACGGTGTAAGAGTGAACTACAACGGCAAGCACGGGAAAGGTACTGCTACTGAATAAATACTCACCATATGTCATATGGGCTAGCAATCCTGTAAATACGGTGCTTATCTACAACTTGGTGTGAGTTAAAAGCCAAACCATTTGAACCAACGGGCTCTTGCAGGTGTTTTTGCAAACAAGGATTTCGCTGAAGATGACCTTATTCTGAAGGATCAAATGTTGGTTGGCGCGCAACACAGTCTTAACAAGGTGCACTTGCTCTCAAAATTGCTCCAATGTGCACTCCTGTTTCCATTTTTATGTGAACTGTTGCTCCTAGGAATATTATATCTATTTTATGTGTTCTGTTGCAGATTGACTGTGTCGTGTGTAGTTACTGCTTCCGCTTCATTGGTTCTATAGAGTTCCAGATTGGGCAAAGACTGTACTTGCAAAACGCTGGTTCAAGCATTGGCTGCCATAGTGAGAGACACTGCCATGGAAGTGAATCGGGATCGAGCACTGGCTCTCCTGGTGTAACAAAGGGAAATAGTGAAGATTTGCCGCTAGAAGTCATAGAATCACTCATAACTGGTGAAACGTCACTGCCTTTCTCAGATCATTTTGCTTTACCAGAAGTTGTTTCTTGCCATGGATGTGAGGAAAAACGCTACTGCAGGTTTGAGTTCTTATGCAATTTCACCTGTTCTTTGACTTCATATTCAGAGATATTTGGAATGTTTATTGAGGCATAAATCTTTTGACTGTAAATGTTTGATATCCATGTTTCATCATAAGTTATAGTGGCGATCATGTTAAAAGTTGAACCTAATTGCGTCATGTAAAACTTTGTATTCTTTCTTGAAGTTGAATCTGATTGTGTCATGTATAGACCATATAACTTATTGTTCCTTGGGTAACTTGTTATCTTGAGAAAACATTTTTTTGGAAACTTGAGAAAATGTTAGCTTGTTATTTTCTCTGTAGCCCATGTTAAATTCTGAACCTGATTGTGTCATGCACAACTTGCATATGATCTTTGTTATTGTTCCTTCAGTAAATGTTTATCTTGATAAAGCATTAGTTTTTATTTTGGAAACTTGAGGAAACGTTAACTTGGTAATTCTTGTGTAGCCAATCATGTGCTGATTCTGATTGGGAATCCTACCATTCTTTGCTCTGTGCTGGCTCCAACACTGAACCATCCCGAAGATCTGCTCTTCACAAATTCATAGAGCATGCTAATGGTAAGCTAGCAGTACTCCTTGTATGTATTATCTAAGCGTCATTCATGGCATGTATGTTATATCAATTCAGCCATGATCAACTATGGTAGCGATTGAGGTCATCAAGCTGACATCTGATAATACGCATTCTTTGTTTTCAGGAACCAATGATATTTTCTTGGTTGCTGCCAAGGTATGTGATAGACATATCTTTAATATGCTTAGGATACTTTTTGTTTTCTCACTTTAGGGACATAGATGTCCATTTTTATTTCTTGGTTGTTAAGCTAAGCGCCAAAATGTGATGTACAAATGTTCATTTTAGTTTCTCATTTTCTATCATTGTCCAACTGGTGTTTTCATTAATGTATTCGAAGACTAGAAAATAGGTACCTAGCCAGCGTCTAAGGCCAATGCTTTTGGCATCAACTTTGAGTTGATACGATGTCAGTCATTAGTGTTCGTCTGAATGTTCAAACTGCAACTTTCTTGATCTTTAGTACCTTATTGCTCAAGACTAGCTATATCAATAGTAGCAGATAAAATAAACAAAAGAAGAAATGCACTCCCTTATGTACTAACTGCAACTCATCTATGGTTTCCTGATTCTCATGCATGAACTCATACTTTTCATATGCCAGGCTATCACTTTCACCCTGTTGAGGTACAAGAAACTCAAAAAGCAGCATGACTTTCAAAACAAATTAGCTGGATCAAACTTTTCTTTGCTTATGGAAGCCTGGAAACCACTTTCCATGGGCTTCAAAAAGAGGTAAAAGCTTCAAAGTTTATATTCCTCTATTGGTAACCGCTTGTCCTATTGTTTTAACTGATACCTGTGGCTGGATGTATCATTTTGTCTCCCTTGTTTTGGGTTACACTGGGATATCAATTTTGAATTCTAAGCATCATTTCTACTACTGATTCATTATTGCTTAAAATAACTACCCTGATTTGTGCAAAATATCTTGTGATTGCAGATGGTGGGATTATATTGCTTTGCCTCAGGATGTTGATGCTTCTGGTGAAGATTCATTTAGGCGGGAAATAAGGGATCTAGCATTTACGGTAACTATGTCGACATATTACTTGAGAAAATATACAATGGGGATGTGATAAGTGCACAAGTGGCCTGTTTTACTTTCATCCACTGGTGGACTGATCATGACTTCTGTCTTTTGCAGTCACTGCAACTTCTGAAGGATGCGATCTTCGACGCTGAGTGTGCGCCATGTATCCTTTTTAGCTGTTACAAGATTTGTTTCAGTTTCCCATATCATAAGTAGTTATCTTTTTCATTCAAGTTACCTTAACTTGACTAGTGTTTTCCCTTGAGGTGTATGGCCATATAATTGGCATGTTTGAGCTGAACAATCTGTAAGTAAATATGCTTTCCCCTATTTCATTTTGAGAATTATATATATTCTTGTCAATTGTATTTCTCTCTACCTTTTACTACCAAAAGCAAATGTAAGGCCGCATTTGACTTGAATAGTCACTCCAGTCATACTTCCACCTTTTTCGTTCCAGTGATTTGGTCGTTGCATCGCCAGTTGAAGACTATTTCATACATATTTATGATCTTCCAGATGATAAGAAGGTTTGTTTGATGGTGGTCTTAATTTATTCTATGTGATTTTTTTAACTCTTGCACTTGCATAATTGCTTTCTTAATCTGAAATGCAATGTATTCCAGGAGGAAGCTGAGAAGGTGACGATGCCATTTCTAGATGCTCTAGGTGATGACTATGCAGTTCCTTGTGATGGTACGTACAAGTTCATCCTCTTGATTACTCCTTCAGTGCACTGCTGTGTGCCTTTTTAAAATAGATTTTATGTGTTTTGTTTTGTTTCCAGGGACGGCATTCTTTCCTTTGCAAAGCTGCATGAATCATTCATGCTGTCCAAATGCTAAAGCATTTAAGAGAGACGAGGTGATGTATATTTTCCTTCCAGCTGATTAGCCCATTTTCCTACCAAACTGCCGGCCAGCAATGCTGATAAGATCTGCTGAAATACTGTCTGCAGGATAATGACGGTCACGCAGTGATACTTGCTCTGGGGCCTATCAGCAAGGGAGACGAGGTACGTCGTTTCTAGCGCTATGTAAAATCCTCTTAAAATTCCGACAAAAGAAACTCTGGCCAAATTGTTCTACCACGTGCTGACACTCCAATGCTGTAGATTACTATTTCCTACATTGATGAAGATCTTCCATACGAGGAGCGGCAGGCCGAGCTCGCAGATTATGGATTCACATGCACATGCTCCAAGTGCCAGGAAGAAAAGCCCAACTGAACGAGACAGACTTGACTTGCTAGAGATTTTGGTCGTTATCATAGTGCATCTTGCTTGTAGTTTATGCCACTTGGTACTTTGACAACTCCAGAATGTAAGGGTAGGATTTGAAGAAAGAACAAGATGATGGTATTCTGATCTGAGGTGGTGTTGGGTTCTGTTTTGTCCAACTTTACTGAATAATCAAGATGTCTTACATATCTGTAGTTTGTGTCATTGGAGATCTTGAATACTACAGAATGTAGGATCGAGATGCTTGACCTTGAAGTAATACTTCATTTTGCTTTTTTTATGTTGAGAAATTAGAGACTGGCATTGCATGCTTCAAACAAGAATAGCCATTTTTATTCCTTTTCTGAAATTGCTGCAAAGCTGCAATAGGAGGATTACAGCGAGCAACAGTTTGTTGAAATGTGTAACATCTTGATTGATGCGTGGGCACCAAATTATACAGATGCATGTAGGCAGTGGCATGCATGCCTAAGTCATGATAGTTAAAACTTCCTGCTTCCTTACGGATGTATGGGTTCTGTTGGAATAGATGAATGGATGCCAGATTTATGTGCCGCTGGTTGCTATCTATCGGTGCCATTTTGTTTATTTGAGTTTATGATGATGAATCCAGCAATCTAATAAGTAGTTTGTGCCAAATGTAGCGTCTTTTGTACAGATTTTACAATTCTGTGCAAAATTTATATTCCGTGAGCTGTTCTCTCTGCTTTGCTTCATGTCTCTTCTTTTCATTCTAATTTCGGCTGTGTTGCTCTGGGCAGCATTGGTTGTTGACGTAGTAGCGCTGCCCTCAAGGCTTTTAGGGCAGCTGGTAGATATTCATCAAGTTATTACATATAAACAAATCGAAAACTCTTAGCAGGTGTAGAGATTCTTGAATTGGACAGCAAATGCTAGATTTTGCTTTTGATAAATTTCATATATCCGTTCTAGTGCCACGCTGGGATGCATATGTGGCATTGAATGTATTGTTCAATCCAGAATAGCTTTTTATTTCCTTCCGAAATTGCTGCAAGCTGCAACAGGAGGATGACACGCAATTTTTTTTTAAATACGGAGCGCATAACATTTTGACAACTGTGAAGTATTTTAGTTATACATGGACACAGTTGATACATGAGTTATGCTACAGGTGCTATCTCTTCCCATAGCTTATGGGCAACACAGAACAAGCTTAGTATTGTCAGAAGACTTTTACACATAATACAAGAAAAACGAATTACATCATTCAGGAAAAAATGAACAATGGTTTTCCTCTTTGTTCTCACTATGCCACTGCTCGCTGGAGTCATTACCCTGCAAATATGAGCATTCAAAAGATAAGAGTGTAATCATAAGCATATATCAGACATTCATTATAAGTTAGATTTCAGAAGAAACACGCCATGTAAATGTTCCAACCCTATCTCATTGTATCATCTCTGATCAAGGCCTCCAAAGAACTGCTCCAAGCTTGTAGAGCTGAAAACATTGGCCGCTGCTCTTTCCGTTTGTTGTGGCGATATGTGCAGCTGATATTTGATAAACCTCTGCAACAGGAAATAACAAATCAAAACCATATTTCACGACACTACTCTTCCCGTTTGTTGTGGCGAAAAAGGGCAATACTGCATTTGTGACTTACAGATAACTGGTGAACAATTTCAGGACTCGAGTCAATGTGCCAATCAGGTTCCAGTTGCCGAACAAAAGAGGTACGGCCATTTTCCGTACTACAAAAGAGAACCTATAGATTTCAAGAAACAGAAGTTATATTTCAGACATGTATTGGCCATATCCAATGCTAAAATAATGATATATTTATATGTCCACAAGGTCTGATTCGAAAGCTTACCTTGTCTCTTACCAAACCACCGCTAGTAAAAAGCCCAGCTTCGCTCAGAGCAGACAACACCTTTTCCTGCATCATGATTCATGTGAGCGGGGATCAGGTTACAATGGTCTGCTCCAAAGACTAAGCTAGGTAACGTGTACCCCATGTTTGTAATAACGCAAACTCTACAGCAATCAATGAGCCATAATGGGATGGAAACTATTTATCATTCATTCCGTATGCATATGATGGTGGCAGTAACTGGCACAAAACATAAGTAACAAGATAACATGAGCGATCTTTCTGGACCTACCCCACTTTCGTCATCAAGAATGCGCTCCATCAGATAGACATCACAAAATTTTGCGATTTCCAAAAGAACCTCTAGGACAGAAGGTCTCACTGTGACATGATTCTGCAGAAAGGTATACATCCATGAGTTTTTCATTAGTCCATGAAAACCAATACCAATATCTGCAGAAGCATTTGTGCCCACCTGGAGCTCCTCTGGAGTTGTTTCCTCCAAAATGACGCCAAGTAACCGACAGGTAACCTGAAGTTGGTATCCACACATCAGTAAAAATCATGAATTGGTTCAACAGGTTACATGACACTTGAAATTTTATAAAAAAACAGTGGCCCGTGTAGTACCCTTCGTCCTTCGCTAAGTTTATGCCTGACAAGCTGCTCAAGAGTCAGCTGAACAAGAAACGAGCAGCTGTCAATCCAGGGTTATAAAAACATAAACATAATTTTACTATATTCAACAAAGAAAGTAAGCTATACATTTACAGGCTGGAAAAGCTGGTTGATTGCTTCATGTGCTCTTGAATCTGCCGATGAGCAAGCATCCGTTCCGGTCAATGCACCTTGTCGTGATCGACTGCTGGTGTTGCTAGGCGAGGGAGCAACCCGTCTGCGTGGCCTCCGGGGTTGCTCTTGAGGAGCTCTCAACAGTTTCCAGGCAAACACGAGTGTGATGGCGATCGCAGCAAGTGTGGTAAGCGAGCGGAGTTTCTGAAGGAGGAAAATGAAGGAAGTACTTGAATAATTCTTGTAACAAGGATAGAAAACAGCATATCATGAAAATGTGAAGCCATGGGAATTTGTACTCGAGAACAAACAAAACATGCTATATATCTTTTTGTTCTGGCCCAGTAACACGTAATGCTACAATCGGTCCAGTGCTGCAGTTACTTTGTGAAACCATATTGATGTTCAAACAGCGTTAAGTTAAGACGTAGATGGCACATGCCTTTCTGTCTTGCATGAAGTGCTTACGTACATGTTCATGTCTATTAATGTGTACCGCCGCATTCTATTAATTACAGAGTATTTGCCATTTTGTGAATCTAACCTTAGCACAACCTTAACTCTCTAGGCATACCAAAACAATACTGCAACATTAAATAGTTCGCTACCGGTTCGTTATCGCCGACCAGAGAGGTATGTCGCCTCTTGAGATCACCTAGTAGCCTTCCGAAAGTTTCTGTCATTCTCGTCCCTTTGGGGACATTTGATACTAGGACAAAACTTTCCGCCTGTCTCGCTAACCGACAATTCCTATGTATAGTACCGATAAGTGATTCTTTCAGCTAAGGGGCACATCAAAATCACAAGGACCACAGCAATCCCTGATACTTTGGCTTTTGCCAAACCTGATCGCGGTACACGCAATATAGGACCGGTGTTTTACACTGAAGAGTAAACACCTGTGAATCATGTTCACCTTCTACGGGCCCGATGCTTGCAAAGCAGCTAGCAACACATTACCTAATCGATTGAAGTTTTGCAATCTACGGAGGTAATGGCTACCGCAGTAGAACAGGCAACCTAGACACAGCTAAACTCATAGCCTTTCCCCCAAACATGGAACCACTTTCACACCCTGGCTGGCCAGGCCAACAAAATAAAAAAATAATCCTAAGCTACAGCTACGAGGTACTGACAGACAGATCATTGTAGCGACGTTAACGGGAGGGAGGCGACAGATCCGAGCGGGGAACCTGGCGATCGAGGTCGAAGGGGAGGCGATCGGAGTAGCGCGCGAGGGCGTCGACGAGGCGCCGCACCAGATCGGCCAGCTCGTCGTCCTTCCCTCCCCCGGCCGCCGCCGCCGCCGGGGCCGAAACCGCCGCAACGGACTCCGACGCCATCGCCGCCGACGAGACGAGGAGGGGAGGAGACGGCGGCTCCGGCAAACCCTAGGGGATGCTCGTCGGTCGCGGCGAGGCAGTCTGGGGGGCGGAAGTGTAATTTTGGGCCTGTGCGATGTCGGAACAGGGAAGAAGAGAGAGAGGGAAGCGGCCGCTGCTTCGTGCTGTTTTTGTCATGACTTTGGAGGCGATGGTTTTGCAGTTTGGTCCTTGGACGGTGGAGCTATTACGGCGCAAGTAAGAGTTGTAGCCTTCTAGGCCTATTTGTTATTTCTCTATTTATAGTGGCCCCATTTGTTATTTATCGCCAAGACATGCATGTAGAATTACAAAGCACGATAGTTGATCTTCTAACAAATGTTTAAGTTTACTGTTCTTACTTGATGTACATTGTACAATGATTTCATGAGTTGACACTTGGTATTCATTTAGTTTATGGAGTTGTTGAATGGTTAGTTAGAATTGTACCAACATCTAAAAAGGGAAAGGATATTTAGATCTCTCGATTTCCACACCAACGACGATGGGAAGGGAGATGGGTGGTGTTGCTCATGCCAACATAAGTAACACCACCACATGTAGAATTGTGCCATACAAGATCTACAATCACACACCCACCCCCACACCAATATATGGTGTGGCGCATGTGAGTGGCGCTTCGGCTCCCCATGCGCGTTGCAAGCACCAATGTGGGAGAGACGTAGATATGAAGAAATATAAATATTGAAACGGTAATATATAATGCTAAATAGGGGCATGATTAGGGGGGGACCTGAGTTAGTTACTTTTGATTATCATTGCCATGTGGGAGAGACGTGGATATGGTGACCCTCCTACAAGCCTTATGGATGCCGCTGACTAGGGCATGCTCTCTCGTGATCATCATTGATGAAGCACATCTTTTTGGCTGGCACCGGCAGTTAGTGGAACATTGTGACTTTACTTGGCTCAACGATGAACCTAGAGGAAGAAGAAGGTTGTCACTGTCGAGGGATAAAAATATTGGATATCTAAAAGACCTCCTGAGCGTACCCGTGAGAGCAGGTGATTTGTTTGGTCACGATACACTCAGATGGTACGATGGACGACTTGTACCCTGGTTCGGAACCATTTTTCATGGTTAACCCTAATATTACTTGGATTAATTATATGGGGGTTTGATTTTGCATAACTTATCATAAATGATGTAGCTCGACGAGTTCAGGTGATTAACACGGTCGATCTAATTGTGTTTGAAACGGGATAGAGTGCCCTATACCGATCTGACTTCTAGATGAAGATGGCTTGAGATTATGTAGACTTGAGGAGCTTCGTCCTTGGGAGGGCTTTGTATACTCTTTGTATAGTCGTAAATAGGTTGTTGAATGCCTTCCATTTGAATGAGAGTCCTTTTGTTGCACAATTGGAAGTCCCATCGATACAAAAGTAGGTCTCTGGATTCTGTGGCTTGTTCTTCCAATTCTTTTAACTCGAGAAACCTTCCGAGTGGTATGAGGATAACCCGTCTCGAGTATCCTATCTATGTAGATGCATGCCCTCCTAGCCTACACGAAGTACACAATGCTGTGGTAGGATATCAAACTATCCACCGTCAAACACCAAGAATGTTAAAGATCTACGTGCGTAATTCATCATTAAACAACCTCGTGAACGTGTAGCGAAAACATAAGAGCAGCAAAGGCAAGCTTGGCGACTTCCACTCATAATCATCTAGGCTAGAACCCATAAGGGGTCTGCCAAGATGGAGGTTTAGGTGGAATTAGATGCATCTCATGTGAACACCGCACAAAGTTGTGTTCGCTCCCCAACTGAAGGAAATCAAGTTATACATCAAGAAAAAATATCAAAATCTAGAAAATAGAAATGAACCATGGTTGGATCCCACCAAACACTTCCTAGCCGCGAGGCGCACAAGCAATAAGCCCGGCAAGATATTCACCTGCACCAAATATTTGAATAACAAAGCCCTAGAACTAAATCCAAGACGGGAAACTACAACATAATGGGGAAGGGACATGGCTTATGTGTGTCACATTGACTTTTTCTCGATCCCTTCCACCTCTATCGCTGCATTTGCTTTCCGAATTTCAAGAAGAAAATAAATAAGAGAACACACCCTCCCTTAGGCCGTACAATACATGCGAGATAAGGCAATGCACGGTTCTTGTGCTCTTGGCTGGTATCGCACTGACGTCACATGTTGGAGACCCCTGTTTGTATAGTAGAAAGGTAGGAGGACTAATGTGTAAACTGTAATATGTATTTAGAGAGAAGTGGTTGGCAGAGGATGGTGCCATCGAAGCTTCGGGACACTAAAAATCCCCACTCCCCCTAACCCTATCTTCTGAGAAATTGCTCACCAGCGATCTGTGATTTGGTGAGAGATATACAATATGGTATCAGAGCACTCAGCTGGGGCACGGGCTGGTCGTGCTGATTGACGGCAGCCAGGTCCTGGTGGTAGCGGGCCGGTGTGGGGCTGCACAGGGAGGTGATTGAAGGTGGCTGTAGTGAGAAGAAGGGGCTAGAGTCGAGGATCTCTCCCATCAGCTACTTTCTTGGCTAGATCCAAGTCAGGCAAGGTGAGATTGTGTTGTGGCTATAGCTGTGGTGAAGGTCTCACGTGAGGCCAGAAGCTGTGGTATTTTTCTCTGATTGCTATTCATTTGAAGCCTGTGGTGAGGACTAATTTGCGATAATGGGGGACAAGTCAGACAAACCATCGGTTGTCACATCGGGGGAGCTTGTTGCGGTTCTGCAAGCAATGGATGAGAAATACAGATTCATGTTTGATGCCCTAAGCAAACAGGGAGGAAGCTCAAGGCCAGATGGTGAGATTAAAGAGGATATTCATCCTCTGCAGATGCCTCATGTCAAGTTGGAAGGATCTGAAACTTACGCAAGCTGGGCAGAGCATGCTGAGACAATTTTAGTCTCAAGGAAACTGGAAGGCTACATATTGGGCACGGTTGAAAAACCAACAGAAGAAGATTCAAAGGAGGGACAAAGGTGGAAGATGACTAATGCATTAGTAAGAGCATGGTTGTTGAGTTCGGTGTCACCTCAAATTGCCAAGCAGGTTGAGAGGATTAAGGAAGCATCAGAAATTTGGCGGCTGTTGAAAGGCACCTTTTCTGGGGTTGGAAATGAGATGCTTGCTTGTAGAATTCAGCGAGAGTTGCAGGAGTTGTGTCAAGGTGAAAGATCTGTAGTTGAATATGTGTCCGAGCTAAAGAGGTTGTGGAGTGATCTAGATTATTATGACCCAATCGATCTGGAGTGTGGAAAGTGCATTGAGAGGTTCAGCAAATGGACAGAGAGAAAGCGTGTGAGGGACTTCCTCAATGGACTCAACTCAAAGTTTGAAAATAGGAGAGCTGCGTTGTATGGTGCTAGAAAACTACCTAGCCTGGAGCAAGCAATCTCTGCAATTATTAGTGAGGAGACACGGCTGAAGCTGGAGGTGATAGGACCAACCACACAAGGTGTGTCACATAGGAGTGCAGCCTTTCTTGCTTCAGAAGGAGTGGGCTACCAAAAACCAGGAGCAATTACATCTGCATCTGAAAGGAAATGTTATGAATATGGTCAACCAGTACATATGCAGAATGCTTGTCCTGAGTTGTTTGGAGGAGGTAGGGGCAGAGGACATGATTGGCGCGGAAGAGGCCGTGGACGTCTCCCTTATGGACGACGTGGTGGAGCTAGAGCTCAAGGCTTACGGCTGGGGGGTAGAGTTAATACTTGTGCAGCAGTCGAGGAAGCATCGCATACTATGAAGGTTGATATGACAGTTGATGAATGGGAGAGATGGAGTCAATTTAAAGGGTTGTCCCTCGGTGAAAAATCATCTGCTCAAGCCTCTACATCGCTTACTACAGCCTCAGCTAACTTTGGTGGTAACAATTCTAATACTCTAAAGAATAAATTATTTGATGCAACATGGCTAATAGACTCAGGGGCATCTAGACATATGGCTGGTTCCTATGGAGACTTTCTAGATTATGTTCCGGACCAAAAGAAATCAAATGTAAAACTAGCTGATGGTTCATGGCAACTCACTAAGGGTTCGGGGACAATTATATGTAGACCAAATATGGCCCTTTCATCTGTTTTGCATGTTCCCTCGTTCCCAATCAACTTGTTGTCTGTCTCTTGTACTACAAGAGAGCTGAATTGTGCTGCTATATTCTTTCCAACATGGTGCTTATTTCAGGAACTTGGGACTGGAAGAGTACTTGGGACAGGGAGCATGCGTGATGGGTTGTACTACTTGGACAATAACACGCTGCATGTGGTTGCTGCTGCTTCAACCCACTCTCCACAAGAAGACCTTCTTATTCATCATCATAGGCTAGGGCATATCCCTTTTGCTATTTTAGGTCGTATTTATCCCGAACTCTATCATAGAGTTAGTAAGGACATGCTAGTGTGTGATGCTTGTCAGTATGGGAAACAAACTCGGAGCTCTTATATTTTGTCTGATAATAGGAGTACTGTACCACTTGAGACTATCCATTCAGATGTATGGGGCCCTAGTGGAGTATCGTCTCTTAATGGATATCGTTTCTTTGTCACATTCATTGACTGCTGTACTAGGACAACTTGGGTTTATGTGTTAAAACACAAGAGTGATGTGTTTGAATGCTTCATGGATTTTCATAAACTAATCATGACTCAATATAATGCATGTGTGAAAGTTTTCCGTACTGATAATGGCACAGAATATGTAAATAAGGAGTTTGATGAATATTTGTCAAACTTTGGAATTTTTCATCAAACTACATGTCCGAATACCTCTGAGCAGAATGGTTTAGCAGAGAGGAAAAATATGCATCTATTAGAAATTACACGCTGCATAATGATGGCCATGAATGTCCCAAAGTTTCTGTGGAGTGAGGCAGTGATGACTGCTGCATACTTGATGAATAGAATGCCGTCCAGAGTGTTGGGTTATAGAACTCCAATTGAATGTTTGACAGGGTCGACTACATATGTCGTTCCACCTAAGGTGTTTGGTTGTGTTTGCTTTGTGAAGGATTATAGACCAAGTGTTGGGAAGTTAGATCCCAGAGCCTTAAAATGCATATTTGTTGGATACTCGGGTAAACAAAAAGGGTATAAGTGCTGGTGTCCTTCCGAAAAAAGGATGTTTGTGAGTATGGATGTAATCTTCAGGGAATATGAGTCATTTTATGGGGAACCAACGGATCTATCTGATGTTTTCCCTAATTCTTTTAGTAATGATGTCTTAGATGCAGGCTGTGAGACAGGGGGAGATAATAAAGGAAAAGACGATTATGAAGCATCAAGGGAAATGATTGGGGCAATGATACCAACAGGAGAGGTGCACGACGGTGATGAGGGTACGGCAGAACCAGAACAAGAACAAGAGCATGTTGATCAGCAAGGTATATCTAATGAAGCAAGGTGGCCAAGACCGAATGAAGAACATGACCTTCAAGTGTATAAACGTAGAAAGTGGAATGAGCGGGAACATCAGATGCAGGGGGAGGAACATACCCCTTTGAGACAAGATCTTGAAGCCCAAGAGCAGCATGACACGAATGGTACACTTTCATCTCCATCAGTTTCATCCCAAACTCCGCTATCAACCTCTACAAGTGATGGTACACCCTCTTCTACATATGATGACCTAGATATTCCCATTGCCCACAGAAAGCAACCTCGTATTAATGTTGGGAAATTGCCGTCAAAGTTATCTCCATATAATACCTCTTATCATGTTTCATATTCATCAGTGGATCCTAGTTATAAATCATTTATAGCTGCTCTAGACTCAACAACACCTATCCCACGTGATTGGCAAGAGGCCAAAAAGGATCCAAAATGGAGAGAAGCAATGCTGGAAGAAATGGCAGCACTTGACAAAAATAATACTTGGGTACTTACTCCCATTCCAGTAGGCAAGAAGATTGTGGGTTGTAAGTGGGTATTTACTGTCAAGCAAACACCGGAAGAAAGAGTAGAAAGATATAAGGCCCGGTTAGTGGCAAAGGGGTATAGCCAAACCTATGGAGTAGATTATGATGAAACATTTGCTCCGGTGGCAAAAATGAACACCGTTAGAACACTAATCTCAGTTGCATCAAACCTTAAGTGGGATTTATTCCAAATGGATGTTAAAAACGCTTTCCTTCGTGGAGATTTGCAAGAAGAGGTCTACATGGACATTCCTCCGGGATTTAGTAGTAGTGAAACTGAAGGGAAAGTATGCAAACTAAAGAAGTCACTTTATGAGAAGTCACTTTATGGACTTAAACAATCACCAAGGGCTTGGTTTGGAAGGTTTCGAAAGGAAATTTGCTCTTTGGGATATCAACAAAGCAATGCTGATCACACTCTATTCTTTAGAATTCATAATGATAAGATTGATATGCTTGTGGTGTATGTTGATGACATAGTAATTACAGGGAATGATGACGAGGAAATACAGCGCTTGAAAAAGACACTAGCAAGAATATTCGAAGTCAAGGACTTGGGTTCCCTTCACTACTTCCTAGGAATTGAGGTGGCATACGGGGCACAAGGTATTTACCTTTCACAGAGAAAATATGTGCTTGACTTGCTTACTGAGACAGGCATGATAGGATGTAAACCAGCGGCAACACCAGTTGAGCAGAATCATCATATTCTATCAGACTCGGGTGATCCAGTAGACAAGTATCAATATCAGAGGTTAGTTAGTCGTTTAATTTACTTATCACACACAAGGCCAGATATTGCATACGCTGTTAGTGTTGTAAGCCGATATATGCATGATCCCCAGTCTGGTCATTTGGATGCCGTAAAAAGAATATTGCGATATCTCAAAGGCTGCCCGGGGAAGGGGATCCTATTTTCTAATCATGGACACATGAGAATAGAGGGATACACGGATGCTGACTGGGCTGGATGTTTAGATGATAGAAGGTCTACCTCAGGCTACTGTGTATTTGTTGGCGGCAACCTCGTTAGTTGGAGGAGCAAGAAACAAAGTGTTGTCGCTCGATCCACAGCGGAGGCAGAATTTAGATCAATGGCATCCGGATTATGTGAGTTAATGTGGTTGAGGATATTGCTGACAGAACTTCACTTGTATGGTGATGCACCTCTTCAGCTTTACTGTGATAATCAAGCTACTATCAATATAGTTAACAACCCAGTCCATCATGATAGAACAAAGCATGTTGGAATTGACAGACATTTCATTAAGGAGAAACTCGATGAGGGGACACTTCGGGTTAGCTTTGTTAAATCTGTAGATCAGCTAGCTGATGTATTGACCAAAGGAGTTAGTGTTATGTCTTTTATGAGAATTTGTGACAAGATGGGGCTAATTGATATATTTTCCCCATCTTGAGGGGGAGTGTTGGAGATCCCTGTTTGTATAGTAGAAAGATAGGAGGACTAATGTGTAAACTGTAATATGTATTTAGAGAGAAGTGGATGGCAGAGGATGGTGCCATCGAAGCTTCGGGACACTAAAAATCCCCACTCCCCCTAACCCTATCTTCTGAGAAATTGCTCACCAGCGATCTGTGATCTGGTGAGAGATATACAATACATTTCACCCGCTGTAAATTCTAGTTCTAAAACAGAACTGTACTACAATCTAGTGGTACACGCATGGTATACAAAAATTCGCACATCAGCTAAACCTGGCTTCATTATCAATCCTTGATGCAATACATCTAAAAAAAAAAAAAATCCTTGATGCAATAGTATATACACGTCAAATCTGGGTAGTAGTTAAACTTGCACATCGTCAGTCAGAAGTCTGGCCCGAGAAGGAGTACCGTGCCGGTGCCTGCGACGACGAGTGCCGCCGCACGCCGGCGCCACCGCTCCCTGCCGCTGGCCCCTGGTTCCAGTCGTACTGGACGGCGCCGTTCGCGAGCCGGCTCCGGTTATCTTCGTCGTCGTCTCCGTCCGCCGATCGCTCCTCAATCTTGATCGACACGACGGCCTCGACTAATTCGTCGACGCCGGCGGCGTCCCTGCTGCTGTGCCGCGTGTCGTCCTTGTCGTGGAGGTGCGCGTGGTAGAGGTCGTAGAGTCGGCGGCTGAGCATGACCTCGAAGTCGAGCACGTCGAGGAGCTCCAGCTCGAGCTTGTTCATCTCCGCGTTGCTCACGCCGCCCACGCGCGCGAAGAAGGCGTTGTCGTGGTGGCTGCAAGACAGTGTGTTCAGTAACTGAACTTCAGTTAACTTATTTCACCACGATCTGGCACAGGTAAAACATCGCTGAACAAGTAAAAAAAAATACAGTACTGCATTATCGATTCCATTAATCATCCTGACTTGCATGATCATGCATGTTGCATCCATGATCTGTCTGATCAAGAGACATTATGCAGGTAGTAGTAGTATTACTCTCATACATGATGCACGGGCCACTCAATTAATCTGCAAATGTACGTACGTACCTGTCATGTACATTGAATTATTGTTTGACGACATAAATACGGATCGATCATGAACCTAGTGCACGTACCTACCAGTCGTTATACAAGAGTGCGTGGCCCAAGTACAACAACCAATTGACTGATGTGACTAGGTGTAACTGAACACAATGAAAGCCAGTGGCATAATTCTTGTTTGATCTTAGTTGAAATTTGAACTAAAGCCATGACAAAAATTCTAAAAACGGATCGAGGGAGTATATTCCAATCCCGTTTATGTTGTTGTCAATGGATTTATTGTGGTCGCATTTTTCCGGAGCTAAATGTGGACGTGGTTGGTCTCCCCTATCTTTCCGTCGATCGCACGGCATTATCTCAGCCGTAGCAGTCAGTGAGCATCAGCATGACCAGTTAATGGCGGCTATGCTTTGGCTATTCTTGGTAGAACAGCGGGAGTGTGGCAGTAATCTTAGATCTTTGATTTCACTTCGCGTGGCATATGATCGAATTGAGCAAAATATATATGCAGTTCAGTACTTCAGTGCGCGGTGAATGGGTGCACTTTTTTCAGTTCGTCGCCGAGGCATGCAATGGATCGAGGTACTTACAAGTCGTCGAGGACCTTGGAGGCGACGAGGAGGCATGCGAGGAGCAGGCGGTGCACGTTCCTGGAGGCGACGGCGGCGGCGGGGCGCCGGTGCGCGGCCCTGTCGACGTACGCGTACGCCACCACGTAGCACTCGGGCTCCAGCCCCGCGTACCGGTGCACCCGCTCCAGGTACTGCGCGAGGCTGATCCGCGGCGCGCCAGCGCCCTCGAACGCCGTCATCCCGCTCCCAGTCCCCTCGTCGCCGTCGAGTGCGTCGTTCCGCGCCACGAGTCGCTGCACGGCGCGCGCCAGCATGCTTAACTCCGGCGGCGGCGGGGACGGCGGGGAGAGCATGCCTCCCGTGGCCCCGGCGTCGCCCATGCCGGCCCGTCCGCGCGTGGGCAGGCTTGCTCTTTTCGTCGGCGGCGTGCGCCTGCCTGCCTGCCGGATAATCAACGCGCACTTGGCCGGATGTTTGCTTGGCGGTGGTTTAGCCGCGGTGCGGCGGGCGTGGGGCCGCGGGTGACTGGTGGAGCTTTCTCTTCAGGTTGTCGGCCTCGCGAAGCTTGGACGGATGTCAGTGGAGATGGATAGGGTGGGTGGGGTCGCAAATCCTCTTTCCCGTTTCGATTTCGACGGAAGAAAGTTTTCTTTCGATTTTTTCCTTATTTGGCATGTCTTACGAGTTCTCTTGCAAGCTATTGGTTGGGTGGGTCAAGCACTCAAGCCTATAGACGCAAGCGGGGTCCATCATTAGCTAATTTCTATCCCCTTTTAGTTTTAAAAATAAACTAACTTTATTCATGATATTATTGTTTTGAAAAATAGTTAGTTCAATTTTATGACTAAAGAGGGTAGATGGTACCTATGGTGGACCACTTGCACCTTTAGTCAAGAAACCGACCGTTGCGCCATACACCGAGCTCAAAAACATTATCAACAAAATCCTGAAATTAGTCTAGGACCCTCAAAACAAAAATGAAGTAAGTTGTTAGGCCCCACACGCTAAATAAATGCCAAATTTGGGACGGTGTCGTCTACTCAGATCTGGTTCGAATCCGCTCCCCCTTTCCCTCTAGCTCCTCTCTCGAACCTCGGGTGGGTGAGCAGGGGCGCGCTGCACGGGCGGCCCGCGGTGGTGTGGTTCAGCCAAGCGACAGTCCGACGTGGCCCAGGTGGTCTTCGTGGCGGTGGCACGGCCTCTTGGCGGTGGGGAGTCGTGGTAGTCTGAGCGCGGCCAGCGGTGCCTAAGTTCGGCCCTTATAATGCTCGTTTTCCTTTTTGCAATTTCCCCCCTATCCATGAGTGTGTCTTTTTATAGCTCGGGCTACATGTAGCCCGCTTTTTTCAAAAATTCGAAAATGGCATCTTATAGTTTCAAAAAATTAGGAACAAAAATTCTATAGGTAGACAATAATGTACTCTACGACTGTGAGAAAAAAAAGTAATACAAAAGACTAAGTATTTTGGGCTGTGCAAGATTTATAAATCAATGGATCTAAAAACATGAATAGTACAGATTTTGAAACCTCGAACATTTGTCAGAATTTGTTATTTTTGTGTAGCCTCAAATATAACGTATTTCATCCTGAAAATTTGCACAATGGTAAAGTACATCATTGGCTACATCCAGTTTTTTTTTAATTTTAAAACTTTAAATATTAAATTCGAATTTTGTAAAAAAAACAGGAGATGTGTAGCTGGGGCTACACTTTGAGTTTCCCCATATCCATAGCTTATTCATCGTCCCAGATGAACCTCAATGGCCAACCAGACCGGACCATCGTTTTGTTCTAGGAAAGAAAATCATACGTTTTGCAAAAAAATAAATTGAAAAAATCGAACAAGTGATCTGATATGAAAAACGAAATTTGGCCGTACATGCTCCGTTGAGTCCTTCACGAACACGTCTTGGTTTGCGTCGCCGGTGCCTGGGTCTCCTTGGTTCGTTAAAATAGCGAGCGAGCCGCCGCCTCAAATCTAGACACCCTCGTTTCTTCCCTCCGAAAACAAAGAAAACTCCGCTCCCAGCTCCCTAACCCTAAATCCCAGCGTGTTGTCACGAATTTGGCTCGTCAAGCCCTTTACTTCCGTAAGCAGACCCGGCGACCCCCATGGCAGAAGAAGCTGTTTTCCCATGTGCTCTCAGGATCCTTCCGAAGTCCGAACCTTGTCTTGAACAAGACGAATCCAATCGTTCTTGGTGTGCAAATCATTGACGGAATAGCCAAGGTAACTTCACTTTTGGCTAGTATATCGGTTTGTCAATCACACACTGTATTTTCTTCTCATTCAACCTTAATGGCGTAGCATGTTGTTTATTAATCTGTTAAGCAGTCAAGACCTAATAAATACTCCCTTCGTTAGGGATTATAAGTCTGGCTCTAAACTATCAATTTGATCAACGTAATATAAATTATATAAACTAAAAAATTAAATTAATAAAAAGTATAATATCTAAACTTTCTAATAATATATTATAATATATAAATTATATTACGTTGGTCAAATTTCCACCTAGAAATATGCCTGATCTTATAATCCCTAAGGGATGAAGTACCTAGTAGTAGAAAACTTGTCCCATATAAAGGGCTTGTATGACAAAAATAAACACTGGAACTCGAGATCAAGAGTACATGATAACGGGCTAGCCCCAAAATCCGTATTTCCATGCCACCAAGAAATTTAATTTTTTTCCCTATGTAGAGGATGCAATATATGTGCATGTGTCACATTGTAATCCTAAATTTGAAAGTATGTAGCTTAGAAAAAAAATTACAAGTTCCGAATGAACAGTTTAAAGGAAACTCGCCCAACCCGACCTGTCTGTAACTTAAGGATCCATACATTATGTAACTTATTTCCAGACTACGTAATATCGGGTTCAGAAGTACCCATGTTCAGAAAATTCCCTTTACTTGTATGTTCATGTCTTCTTTTTCCCATGTGTAACATGATACCGATATTCGATATGAAGATATGAAATTACGGTTTTGCTATGTTTTAATCGTCGACTAGGAATCCCTTATGTCACATACGCCCAAAAATATGTACAACTATTCCTCATCTTGCATTGCCATGTAGGTGGGAACCCCTCTAGCCATACCTAGCAAGGATTTCATAGATATCGGGAAGATTGCCTCTATTGAAATCAATGACACGCAAGTCGACATGGCCACAAAAGGGCAAATGGTGACGATAAAGGTTGGCATTATCCTCAGTCCTAACGTTTATTTGATTTACTTCGTTCTGTCTAATGTTACATCTACTGGGCTGTGAACAGATCACTGGGAGCAACCCTGATGAGCAGAAAAAGAGTTACGGAGTGCACTTCGAGATGGAGGACGAGCTTGTGAGCCACATTACAGAGCGTTCGATCCTTCTTCTTAAAGAAACCTACAGGGCAAGTCCAATGTTTCTTCTTCATCTACACATATTGTGCCGCAGTCGCCTTTTTTGTATGCATATATACGAGTTGCTAATTATTTTTTAAAACATGCATTGCCACCAACAGGACGATTTATCTCTTGATGACTGGAAACTTGTTGCAAAGTTGAAGCATGTACTTGGGATACATTTTTTTTGAAACGGTACTTGGGATACATTGAGGGCCTAACTCAAGCCTGGTTGCGGGGAGGACTTAAGACTAGATGATGCGGACCGCCTCTTGACTGTACCGAGTGGAGTCTATTATAGTGATATCAATTCCATTGCAACAAATTTTATTTGTAGAATATAATTTGTGTATAATCTTTTGGCTGGGACATAACATACACAAGTGTTTTAATCATGGTGCATTGATAAGTTGTTGTGGTAATGTTTGTTCGACATAAAATTTTTGTTGAAGAGAACAACACAACTGTTAAATATCAACTTGTCACGGGTGGGCACTTCAGTCAACATGTCACAAAATGTGGCAGGCTGGTCATGAAGTTGCCAATTTGTGCGTCCCGTGGTCATTCTACTTTAAAACAAATAGTATTTTTTATATAACTGGCTTATAGTAGTAGTAGTGTCACATTTTCACATCTAGACTTGACCTTTTATCTTAAATTTTCGTGAACACATATTTCAAACTGTATGAATAAATTTGGTCTCAACATATGGAGAAAATTCTTAGTATATTATTACATTAAAGTTTTTTATAAATAAAATAAGTAAGTCTCCAACGCCGGCTGCTCCCTCTCAAATTCGATAGCTAGGGTTCTTCAGTTCTTCCCCAAATCTCGCGGCCCGGTGAGATCACATCACCTGATGGCCGGTGAGGAGGGCTTGTTTGATCGGCGCATCACCAGAAGCATGTCGGCGAGCAAGAGGGCAGCAAAGGCAGCGGTGTCTGGCAGCGAGGAGTCTTTGCTGACGCGGAGCCAACATATGATCAAAAAACCGCATCCGTAGTTACCCCCAAGACCTTCGCTTGTGGCACGCAGTTCAGTAGTTGTGGCGAAAATATCAGCTCACAAGATAGTTCTAGCTAGTAACGTTTTTGCCAATCCTGGAAAACAGACACTTCATGGTGAAAAGAATGGAGATATAGAAACTTAATGTTTGTAGACTACAATTGTACTATCGATGTGCTTTTTCGCCCCTCTGGGTAAAATGCACCCAAGATGCATGAAGAAAATCCGGTGAGAGGCTGTTGGCATGGACCACGTGTACTAGCACCTTTTTTTTTAGGGAGCACCTACTTTATACAGGAGGGCGTATTAAGGGCCAACAATCGTGTTTGGAAGCCCGGTCTGGCGGCCTGCTGAGGAACTCCGTCGCCAGCAACATTCGCTTCCAAGTGATCCGAGTCCGACACCGACTCGATCCTGTCGTCTTTATAATCTGCAGACAAGGCCGGCTGCACGTCCTCCAATTTGAGTGCTAGGGTTCCTACCAGATTCTCACGGCGCGGTAGATTGAGAAGCGAGGGAGATCAGATCCACCGATGGCCGATGAGGAGAGCTTGTCCAATCGGCGCATCACCAGAAGCATGACGGCGGGGAATCGGCGCATCACTGGAAGCATGACGGCGGGGACGGCCAAAGGCGAAGAGGAAGAAGCTCCAGCGAAGAAGAAGATGATCCGGCTGCCGCAGGAGGATCTCGATCGCATCCTTTCACGGCCGCGGGTGCTCGAACTCCCTCGTTATATCCAGGACCTGAAGAGCTGGAACCCTGACTTGATCCCGTCGGCGGAAGAGGAGATGGACGAGGAGATGGTGGAGTTCTACGACGAGGCGCGCCTGTTTTCTGATTCTGCAGAGGCTTACAGAGAGTTCCAGGCTTGGATACGCAGCGAGTACGACAAGTATGGCTACGTCGAGGTCGAGGATGACTACCTCGCTAAAGTGGAAGAGACCAGAGCATGGCAGGCAGAATTCAAGGCAGAGCTAGCCCAAGACATAGACGACGATATCTTGGGAATGCTCTTCAAGAACCAATTCTGAAGACGTCTTATCTGTGTTGGCCATCTATATGCACACCTGCATGTCCTGTGATGATGCAGTTTTAGAAGTTCAGCAATGGTGTTTCTTATGTCTTGTTGTCATCCCTCCGAACTATTGTAAACGATGAACGTCTTGTATGATGTATTTAACGAAGGATGCAGTTGTGTGTTCCCGCACTGCAGAATGTGTGTTGTCTCTTGCCTCTGATGATGCAGTTTTAAGACAGCCCAGGTCTCTTTTGTCATTATCCATCCTAGATGTGCTGCCACATGTGCTATGCTAAGCACTCATGAACGCCTCGTGTAATAATAATTCACCATGCTATATCAATGAGTTTACTATGGCAATGTGATTATTACAGCATTGTCTTTACAGCAATTCACTATGCTATATCAATGAGTACAAGGCTCGGTATGTTGTCAATTTTGCTAGTTGCTACACATCGGTAGGGCTTGAAAGTTTCACTACTAGGAAAACAATTAGCAATGGCGAGTGGTGCGCCAGTGGTGAGCCAGTACTACCGCTGCTAACAACTAGTAGTGGTGCGCCACTGGTAACGCATGTATCAGTGGCGCACCACTAGTAGAAAACTTGGTGCGTCACTGGTAAATTTTTGAAATTTGGATCTAGCACCATTTTTTTGATTTTATTTTGGATTTTGTTTGAAAATAAAGATCGAATTTCGTTCTACTCTACATCGTTATACGTTCTCCGTGAGCTCCAATTTTGGCCCGAGAGAAGATGAGGGAGGGTAGCCATAGCAGAGGAGGGAAGGGCCGGCAGACATGAGCAGATGAGGGAGGCGCCGGAGTAGAGGAGGGAGCATAGGATGGAGGAGATGAGAGGAGGGATAAGGGAGGAGTGGAGAGGAGGGAGAAGGTAGGAGAGACGGCCAGAGAGGAGGGAGGAGCCGGAGAGGAGGGAAAAGTCGGAGAGGAGAACAGAGCAGGGATGCCGGTGGTCGGAGGAGGTGCGGTCGGACGAAGAAGAGAGGAGTGAGAAGGGAGAAGAGAAGAAGAGGGCGGACGAGAGGAGAAGAGAATAGAAGAGAAGAAGTGGATGAAGGGAAGTGTGGGAGGAGGGAGGAGAGAAGGAATGATAAGGGTGGATGAAAGAGAGGGACTTGCCTCGACCAATCAGAACGCAGAATCAAGAGCACATAGATCATGTGTTTGTTTACACACATTGAGAGCTTGAATTCTCCATCTGAATCTGGGCCTCTAAAACTTAGCGGTGGCGCACCACAAGTCCTCGTGCGCCACTCCTATTTTTTTTTTGAATTTTTTCATCAAATCTAAAACCTCCGAAAACTCGGTTTGCATTTTTTATTTTGAGCAATCTAGAAAATTGGTAAACGTCGTGGGCTGCTAAAACCAGATGTAACTTTTTATGTAGATACATTTTCATATAAAAACCTTTTTCATCAAAGGTCGTATGTAAAATCAAGAGCCATTTTACCGAAACAGAGACAAAATGGATTTTTGGTGTTTCGGTATAAAATGTCTCCTCGAAGGATTTTGAAATTTGAAATTTCTATCAGTTATCAAATCATTTTTATAGGGCTGTCCGAAAAACTTAGAAATTTCGCCCAATTATACTTTCTTTTGTTTTTTTCTCAAAACTAAAAAGGCGATCCACGGGAGATAGGGGTTCAAATTTTGAGCTTAGATACCACTGACGCACCAAGACATGGTGCGTCACTGCTAAGTGGTCCCATTTTTCAGCCCTCTCAGTGAGGCAAGACACACCTAGGTATGGTACACCACTGGTATGTCTTGGTGGTGGGATCAACTAGACCTCGTAATAGCAGTGACACATCCCTGATCTAGTACGCCACTAGTATGTCAGCTAGCAGTGGCGCACAACATTATACTGATGCACCACTGCTATATAGTAGTGTTTTGCAGTTTTGTGGATAGCTGCATATAGCTAACCAAACCGTCCAATGTTTAGCTGAATGACGTACTCCTGAATTTAAGCTAGACCAGCGTGTTTCTTCTATCATGCCATGGTCGTTCCTAGATGTGATCTGCATTAGGTCGTCTCCAATATGGAAACAAGGCTAGGCCATTAAAGCCTCTAAGGTCGACCATAGTAAGAATAAAGCATTGTGAAGGTCGGCTAGAAGCAGAAAATTCTGGAGGTCGACCTTACCCATATGATCTGTCCATAAGCAATAGAATACAATTTTCTCTCCCTCCTCCCGCTGCAGTGTACAGGGAAGGGGCGTAGCACCGAAGGGAGTACTGCCAGTTGAGAAAAAACTGTAGATGGTGGGTTGTTGTTATTTTTCGGATGAAAGCTTAGTGTCTCGATGCTAACGAAGACGATGCATGCGGGTGTCGTAACCCACTTGAGGGAGTCTTTGCGGCTACCTTCTCTGCGTTAGGGCTCCAGGTGAAACCATTGACCGTCACGGTCTCGTCGACGCCGGCGCGCTGCATCGTTAACATAGGCGGACCCAAGAAAATTTGAAACCTGGGCAAACAATTTTAGTGTGCTAAATTTTTATCAAATACATATGAAATTTGGACGAAAATAGGCTTGCCGGCCGGCCGGAAGCCTGGGCGGCTGCGCGGGCAAAAGGGATGCTAGATCCACCTATGGTCATTAACCTCTTGGGGTCATCGGCATGGAGCTCAGGTATCCATCGTCTCGTTCTTGTGTCTTCAGTAGCAAGTTTCAGTTATCATTGTTCTTTTTTATTTATCTTTGTTCTGATTTTGTATTAGTTTGGTTTCATTTATAAATGGGGCCAAAAGTCTGCTTTGAAGAGGTACTATGGTTGTTGATATTTTTTTCATATTTAGAATATAATTTTCTCTCTTTCCTCAAGCTGCAGGGCACAGGGAAGGGGCGTGTTTGCGCAAAAGGTATAACTGCTTGTTGAGAAAAAGTTGTAGATGTTGACGGGGTGTTGATATTTTCGAATGAAAGCTTACCGTTTTTTATGTTTATGGTGGCGATGCCTGTGAGCGTCCTTGCGGCTACATTCTCTGTGTTAGGGCTCTAGCCTCTGGGTGAAAACCCTTGACCATCTCGGTCTCGTCGACAGTGGTGCGCTTCATCGTTACCCTCTTGAGGGCGTCGTCATGATCTCCAGGATCCATTGGCTCGTTCTGGTGTTCTTGGTGGTAGGCTTCGGCTCTTGAGGGCGAAGGCCTGTTTTGTGGAGGTATTATTGTTGCTGAACTTTCTTTTCATATTGTTGGTCAAATTTGAGAAAGAGAATAATTAAGCAATAGAATACAATTCTCTCTCTCTCTCTCCTCACGCTACATTGCCAAATGAAGGGGCTCTGTCGGTTGAGAAAAAAATTGTCTCCTATTTCAAGGATGTCTTATGGTTGTTCATTTTTTATTCTTAATTAAATTTGAGAAAGTTTAACTTTAACTAAATCTAAAATGTGAAGCAAAAAGTCAGAGGGAGTAGAAGAAAAGCAAGGGACTTTAATCAGTACTCCCTTTTTCTAGGATTCGTTTGAAGGTAACTCGGATTATCCCAGTATAGAAATACTCCTATAAACGAGCACCTAGGGTAGATCGATCAGGTGGAAGCGCGAATAAAACCAGATTCACTGCACTTGGAACGAATTGCATGCTAATTGACCTGATTTCGTATACTCGCACGTGACCTAGAAGAAGCCACTCACCACTCACCACTCACCACTCACCAGCATGTTTAGACCTTGACCTGGTCAAGACATGCATACATTACCTAACCTGCCTTGAGTTGAGTTCTTCTTTGCAATGCCACGTCAGCACGCACGCAGGCAAGCTCCATTCCACTACATCACTCAACATCAATAGCGCAGACCCTTCTTTGTTTGCTTTATCCATAACAGATAAATTCAAGCATGGCGCCTGCCATTATCCACTCTTCGTGCCCTTCTCTTAGGGCATCTACAATGCCAGCGCTAACAACGGACGCTAGGGCCAAATTCCCAGCAGTTAGGCCTAAATCCCAGTTGATCCCGGGAATTCGTCTTGCGTCACCGCTACCTATTGCGTCGGGCGCTCCCCCTTTTTCGTTTCTAAAAAACCGAATCAATCAGCTCATGGCCCTATCCAAGCGCAGGAAAAAATCTTTTAAGCGGTTGAAGTTAGCGTCTTCCATTGTGGCTCGTGACTCTTAGATGTAAATTCCCCGGTGGTTGATTTATTTTGGATACTTAAGCGCCTGCCTAAGAGCCCTCCATTGTACATGCCCTTAATTGACACTCAATTTCATGGTTAATTTATCTTAATACCAAATATATCTTTAAATCGTTTTTAGAATAAAGATTTCACTGCTCTCGGTTTCTGCGCATACATACCCATTATCATCCAATAATTATAACATTTAAAAAAGGAGCAATCTTAAGAATAAACATAGCAAGCTAAGTAGAATCAATGTCGCGCAAATCATGTGCAACCGCTAGTAATTAAGGAGTATGCCACCACGAAAAGGGCTTTAAAACATTTGACCCCCATGACATTCTTACCATACACTTCTAACTCTGTAGGGCCTATAAAGCCGTGTGGGAAACTGCCACACTTGGGGACCATCTGTTTGGATTATAAAGATAGATATGAGTTATTGCTGCTTCAAATATTTGAGCGTGCAACTCCCCTAAAATTAAACTAAAGCATTTCAGATCAAATATGTGCTAATGCATGAGGACTCATGTCATGAATACACGAGATAGTCACGTCTAACAATAAAAAAAATTGTTCACAATGAATGTCTTGCATGCGTACATCCACCGATGCATTACTGGATGTGAGACTTACATTATCTACCAAAAATATACAATAAGAGTCATAGATATGCCTATGGCGCTTTAAAACTTGTGGACCATATGCAATATAGCTCATTCATTATTTAAACCACTTATAAAATCAGTAAGCAATATCGACCCCAAATAGCTAATAGCTGATTCTCTAAAACAAGAGACAATAGGGGAAAACAAACACATTATGCACTACTTCACTTAAACACACCAGGTTATTTGTCAACTTGTGGTGCATCCGATCAAGTTGAATTCACATATGTTGTTGTTTGCTTTCTTTTCTATTACTATGGAGAAATGACATATAATTTAATTCAATATATCATTCCTAAACCATTCTCATTTTGTTTGCGAGAATGTTGCGAGCCAACACAAACATCAGTCATCTACATTTGTTCTAAATTTTTGTACCCGTAGTACATTGATATGTCAATAAAACTTACCTAGTTTTTCCACTAAAACCATCTTTAATATACTTTTTTGTTCCTAACACATTAAACACGTATTTTGTTTCCTATATAATAGTTGAAACTTCCCTGTTGGAAAATTAAATCACATCATACCATTACAATACACCCATGTGAATTAAGTTGACATAAGATGTTTTTTTTAGGTTTTTTGATTAGGAAGTTTTATTGCACCATGCTTCATCTAATATAAGTGAAGATGAAAGGATGACAAAATTACATTCAGATATAAATTTGTGCAAATTATAAATCTACAATGTATATATATGTGTGTGATTGGGGCAATTTCCTTCTCTTTAAATTTATTATAGTATATAGTGTTCAATGGTATATATAAGCACGTCAAATACCTTAATACTCGAGTATAATTATTTATTTTAGTGATAATAAAAATAAATATCTATATTATATGAGGTGTCAATAAGTACAGATATTTATGTTTGGTTTGCACCATCACTAGTTAGCATTACTACTCATCCTCTCATGGCCAAATTTTCCATTCAATAGATCTCGGGCACTTATGCTTGGTCAGCAAGAAAGAACGCATTGGTCTATGTACCTTTGGGCTTTATTCTAAGGTCATGTGACAAAAGTGTTTGCAAACTTCACACAACATCTATATTTTCATGTAAAATGGAGAATTTTTTTTTAGCTCAAACTTCAACAACACAATAATATACATTAGAAACATATTATAATTCATCAAAGTACTACATTCTCTTACAGAATTATCCCTTTTTAAATTAAAAATGTTGTGGCTAGAATAATATATTTTATTGTTTATATTAGTAAGTTCAATGACACATATCAATGGGTGCAAGAGAAACAAAAACATGTAGTATGTTTGTCGAGTGAGATTCACATTCAAAGTAATAAAATATTTAACTGACCACTAAGTACCGAAACTGATTTTTAGATGTATCTCAAAATAATTTAAGTTACAAATAATGCATATACATATTATTCAAGTCATTGAACTATCCATGAACACTTGCCTACTCACTTTACTCTAGGGCTCCTTTGATTCAAAGGATTTGCATAGGAATTGTGTAGGATTTGGTTCCTATGGGAAAATTTCCTATACATGTTGTTTGATTCATAGGAACATATCCTATAGGAAAAATTCCTATAGGAATCTTGTAGTGTAATTCCTATAGGAAAAAAGCATTAGCTTATACCTCATGAAAAAATTCCTTTGCTTCATCAAACACACTTCATCTTCCTATAGGATTCAAATAGACATGCCATTCCAATCATATACCTTTCCTATTCCTATGCTTTTCATATCCTTTAAATCAAAGGAGCCCTAGTGGGTGACTAAAAGAAAGGAAAAACACATACTAACTTTATGAAGACCATAACAATATAGAATTTATAATGTAATTATTGATAGTTTTTCCAAATATTTAGTTAAACTTTAGAAATTTTGACTTTGAATAAAACCAGAACCTGAAGTAAATAAAAACTCAAGGCGTACATATAAAAATATGCAATTTGCACATTCTGATTATCTGGGCACACGAACATGCTAGGATCTTTCTTACAACCAATCAATCAAAGAGTATATAGCCGACATTGTCTAGGATAAAAAGTAGCAAGCCTTGCGACACCTCAAAACAAACCCACGTCTTGTACCCCTTTGTCCCTAAGAAACGCTCAAGAGGCAACTAGGGTTTCTTCGCTTCCTCTCGGCGCTACCGGCGATCTACCTTGCTTTTGTGGCCTTCGGGCCATGGAGGCAGGGTGGATCTCGGCCCTCGCCGGCGGGAGGTCTCCGTTTTCCTGGTTTTAAGGTTTTAGTTTGATGGGGCGACGCTCACGTGGAGGCGGGGGCATCTTTTTCAATAAAATCTTCCCGGCTTTAGCCCCATCTTGACGGTGACGTCAAGAAAGCTTTTGGGAGTAGTGTGGTTCTCGAGGACTTCTTCTGGCTGGGGGAGGGGAGGGGGTCTCCATATCGTCATGGAGCTTCATCGGTGGTTATTCATTCCTCTTCATCTTTGGGACAGATGTGGTCTTCTTGACCCGTTTGATGACTTCCCGTCCGCAACCAATAACGTTAGGCCGACTCGGGGAGGAGCGGCAGCCGCGGCGCGCCGTCACACGGTCTGGAGGTTGAAAACGAAGGGCATATCAAAACATTTGTTGTAATTTTTATTTTTATTGTGTTGATTTGTGCTTTCGACGTTTTGATGTCAGGGTTCTATTCGTAAAAAAAGTAGCAAGCCTTCAGTTCAAAACAATGAAATTACATGTGGTGTAAATAGATCGCTTAACAAACATGGTGACGTCCAAAAATTATATTGAATTGTCTGCCAAAGAAAAGCCCAATGTTTATTAATTAGTACTAATGTGTACCAGGTATCAAGGATATTGCCAAAAGAGAAGAGACAAGACCCGAACCAATTTATTGAATCATGCAAACTGATGTTTATCACTCGACGGAATGAGAGCAACCTATAGATGGTTTTGCACCACAAGCTATATCCGGTGGGTAGCTTGCTTGTCCTGGGCTCCTGGCCACCTCATTCCACACATGAACATGTGTACTACTTCCATGGCAGCTTGTGGAGTGTCAACTGTTCTTGCTGTGTTGATCACTCCGACGTGTGTCATCACTGTCATCAATATCCCATGCATCTTAATCTTAGATTGATGGTCATAATCGGTAAGATTAAGGTTGTTAGACGAAGGGAAGTTACTACTTCCACCGTTTTAATAAATAATGCTTATATTTTTTCTGAAAAGTTAAGTCAAGTAAAATTTGAGCAAACTATTAAAAAACTATCGATAAATAAGATATTCTATAGATATTAAATGAAAATATATTTTATGATCTATCTAATGATATTAATTTTTTAGTTGCATATTAATGATTTTTCGTAGAAACTTGATCAAAACTTTGCATGATTTATTTTTTCAAAAATAATATAAGCTTTATTTATTAAAACGGAGGTAGTATCCAGTTCCAAGGGCCATGGACTATTTGAGAGTTGAAGAGATAATTTGCTTGCCGCATGCTCTTGATGTGACTGGTTGGTCATAGTAGCAGAAGCTACTATCAGGTCAGATGTGCCAACCTGAATATATACACACATACTCGAATCGACCACCATAACTATTGTTTTTTATTACGCACGCACGTGGCTAAGAAAACTACTCACTCACCAACATGCATGTTTGGGTGCTTTCTATAAAGCAGGCCCTTGTGCCGGGTTGTCTAAAAAAATATGCATGTTTGGACCTGGTCAAGATATGCATCCATGCAAGTATTTTTCTGCATGTCTGCTTGAGTTCGAGTTCTCATTTTGCAAGCTCCATTCCACTTCACCCGTCAACACCAAAAGTCCAAAACCAACAACAATCTCTTCTAAACAGAATTTGGGGAACTATTCACAACAACTAATTTCACTGAATTCAAACCAAAACATTTGGCGCTTCAGAACTTATAGACAGCTCCTCAATCTGTTGACGATCGAGTGCGTGCTCTGATCAATGGAGAGGACGGGTTGCCCATTTCGAAAGAAAAATTCTCACCATGTTTTCGGTTTCTCCATTCTAGAAGAAAATCGATGGATCCTAAAGAAACTAGTCTAGCTGAATTGTCCAACACACAATCGGGGCTATCACACATACAGGGAAGAAAAGAAAGAAACCGGTCCATCATCTTCAACAACTCTCACCAACACTATTCTTGTCGATCATGCTCACTGCAAAGTCAGACGGAGTGGTGGCTCTGGCTCCAGCACCATGAAATGGTGGCGGTCGAGGTTGTGTTGTCCTGGTAGGCGCCGAGTAGCTCCTCCAGGTACTCTGCGCCGAGGTCCTCCAGCTCCATCACGCACTCCGGCCGCCGGGCGACCTTTGGCTTCCGGTTCGCCGCAAGCGGCCGCCTCCGATGCATGGAATGTCGTCGCTTGAGCGCCAGAACGGGCGACACCCCGTCGGCGCGGCCGCACACGTCGTCGCCGGCGCCGTCCAGCGACCGCCGGACATGGTCCGCTGGGAAGTTGAGCACGGCGGCGCTACCCCGCATCGCGAAGGCGGCCTGGTCGTACGCCAGCGCCGCCGCCTCCGGGCTGTCGAAGGTGCCCAGCCACACCCGGACGCCGTTCCGTGTCGAGTCCCGAATCTCCGCAGCGAACTTGCCCCACGGCCGCTTCCGCACCCCGCGGAACGCACGCCCACAGCCGCCGGTGTGCCCCTCGTCTGCCTCTTGTTTCATTGGCGTCTCCGTCTTGGGAGCTTGCACGGGGGCGTTCTGGGAGTGGGAGAGCAAGTCGAGCAGGAGCATCTCGTCGGCGTCGTTGGTGTCGAACGGGAGCAGAGGCGGTGTGGCCGGGGCACGGTGCCACGGCGCGGAGTCGGCCGAGCTGGCGGAGGAGCCCGGCGAGTGGAGTTGAGCGGTCGGGAGCTGGTGGCATGCTGCTGCTCGTCGGTGCGTGGTCATGGCGCGACGGGTCAAGAAATTGACCACGCCGGTTGTGAGGCGTGGAGAAGAAGATGAAGAAGAAGCGGTGCTGCTAGGATCAGACGACATTACTGGATTTTCTTTCGATCTTGAGTTGTAACGGTTGGAAGCACGCAAGTTATATATAGTGGCGGCAAGAGGTTGGCTTGGGAGGCGTGGAGAAAAATACTCTGTTTTTTCACTGATACTTGACAAAAATGCTCTGTTTGGTGGGTTTCCTGAACTGTTTTGGATGCCCTGCCTATTGGGGCTGAGATAATAATTCAGTACTGATGGCGACGTGTTTTGATTTCTACTAGTAGGAGTAGTAAGTTAGTTCCGGTGAGGTTTCAAAAAAAAAAAGTTAGTTCCGGTGAAGAGGGAACATAAAAAGAACATCAAGCTACACGTAGCTCTTTATTTGCAAACATTCCGAATTTATATTTGAAAATTTAAAAAAAATTGAATTAAAATTTTAGAGATAGTTAATGATGTATACTATAGTGGTGTAAAATCTTAATACAAAACTACTTTATATTCTATGCTACACAAAAATGATAAATTTTTTAGTAAATAGTGCACATTCAAGACTATTAAATTTGTCAGATTTTGTCAAATTCCTATAGCCTAGAATAAAAATCAATGCCTTGAGATTTTACGCTATTCTAGTACACATTTGGCGCTACATCTACGATTTTTTCAGATTTTTTTGAAATTTTAAAATACAAATTTTAAATCTTTAAAAATAAAGGGCTATATGTAGCTCGCCCTCCAAAACACCACACTCCGGTGAAGGCAAAATATTATGTTAGAGCAACATGATAGATACACAACCCTGTCCACACCTTCTATCTTAATGTTGAAATTTGTGTGTAAACTTTCTTTATTTTCCTCCCAAGTTTTGCATGAGAAAGAGACTCGGCGAAAACATCAAAAACTGCAAAATAAAATGGTGCGTGTATATCTTCACATCCTACATGCTCACAAAGTTGTTTCAGCAAAAACCGACCTTTTGTACTAACTTGTGTTAAAAAAAAACTAAAATAAGAGGTTTCTCTCGAGATATTTTTTTTTATCTTTTGTAGATCAACAACACAATGGATGTACAACGTACTAAAAATAACTCTGGATTTATCACACACACACACACACACACACACATATATATATATATATATATATATATATATATATATATATATATATATATATATATATATATATCTAAAATAAGGAATTTACTGATAAATGTAGTTTTTAAAAATGAGAGAATCCCACATTTTACCTTCCATGTTCACCTTTTTTACACTAATTACCTTATTTGGCATGTTTTCATCCAAATTACCTCATTTACCCAAACATCTGCCAATTTTTACCCCTTCTAAAATATTGTGAGCATCTTGACTGGTGGTCGTGGCTGTCACGTGTACATGGCGGCCATGTAGGTGGTTTTTCTTCTTGTCCTTCCCCTTGCGGTTCTTTTATGGATCTAGAGGGTCTTTATATGGTGTTTTTATGTTGATTTGTATGCATACGGGGTGCTTTGCGTCAGTATCGTGGTTACTTTGACGGAATGCGGCTTTGAGAAATACTTATTAATTGTTTCATGACCTGTTGATGGCATTGAGAAAAGCACAACTAACATGTTGTCGGTTTTGCTAAAGAATCTGACACTACACAATATTTTCCATTCATCCGCAATACCGTCCCTAAACTTTTAGAAATACTCTCAGGTCTCAAGTACTTATAGGATGGAGAAACAAATGAACAAACTAAACCGAGAAACAAGCATATAATACATAACTATACATAGGGAAGAGATGTGTTTTTAGTACTTGTTTGTCGTCTCTGGCTTCGGCGATCGCATGCGATCACCTTGGCAACTCTTTATTGCGTCGACTCCTACATCGTCTAGTCCTATTAAATGAATGATGCAAGAGTAATAAAGACCCTCCATATCTAGAAAAGAACTGCAAGGAGAAACCAAGAAGAAAAACTGCCGATGTGGCCTCCACGTGTACCTGGCAGCCGGGATCCACCGGAAAAATGCTCACAAAATTTATAAGGGGTAAAAGTTGGCACTACTGTTGCTAAATGGTTAATTAGAATGAAAATCTTCTAAATGAAATATTTAGTGTCAAGAAAATCAAACTAGGAGGTAAAAAGTGGAATTTCCTCTTAAAAAATATATCTATAATAAATCCGAATTAATTATCATACACTGTACTTCAAATGTGTTGTTGATCTGCAAAAATTCAATTTTGTATCTTCTTTCGTTTAGGAGGAAAAAAGAGAGAAAGTTTACACGGGGATCTTAACACAAAAATACATGGTGTGGATAGAGGTGTCACGTGTGTAGCTATTTTCTCTCAATCGTAGGCTAGCAAAATCTAAAGCCATTGAATCTAAAGTGGACTATCTGTAGTGGAGTTTCATTGCAGTTCACCCAAAACATGAGGAGCAAAACCAAAGCATACTGCCGCCAATTAGCATACCTGAAGATGAATTTCATCGTAGCTGGCATATTTGTGATAAGTAGCGGCTAGTACGTGGTAGCCACTGCTACACACTCCACCACACCAGTGACAATATTATCTACTAACTAGGTGGGGTGAGATGTGCTGAGTGCGACGATTATGATACTGCAACTCGTGATCGAGGCTTAGGCGCACGTGAGTCAATGTGCAGGTCCATTGCACTTGACATTCACATCCATTTCATCCATTTCCCAGTGGCACATATCTTACTAGCATCCGAAATTTCTCAGCATAATTCGTGTCCCCATGCATGTAAAATCATACTGATGAAGATGTCGTTGCATCCATCGCACCTCACCTGCAGCGCTATTGCGTAACCGGTTCGTGCGTGCCTACGTACGTTCCTTCGTATGTTACTTCCCCTCGCGTGATCGAGGCACGTGTGTTTATTAGCTAGTATGTGTCACTCTGCTGGTCAGTTATCTAAACGAAACTATAAACTGAAATCTTGATTTCCTTGGCTCTTCCATAAATCCATGGGTTAGATCGCTAGAGGAATGCAACACTCCACTGGCATGCGTTAACCAGCTCTACATACATTGTATCTGCGATTTTCGATGCGTGCGTCAATTGGTGTTTGTGGTCACGTCCAGTCCAGGAGAAAAAGATAGGAATTTACGGTTAGGCAGCAACAGCTTGCAGTCTAGAATAGATGCTCTTTGCTAGAGATTCTTGTAGTTCTGATAGGTCTTGTACTTGGGTCGATGAACTCTCTAGTTTCATTCTTAGCAAGCTCGTGGATGATGTAACCTTATTGGGATGATGGGCAGCGGGTACTAAACACATTCTTTTTCTTTCAGGGTACCTAAGAGGATTGGAAGGTTTTTAATGAGGCGGCCTGCTGTCTTTTAATAGAAAATGTTTCCAAAAAAAAAAGTTGCATGCGAAGTCTCCAAGACCGGCCCCGGACCAAATGATGCTCGATTATTATGGAAATTAACAGATCATGCATTCACGTTCAGATTATAGCTCTGTAAAATATGCAGCCAAAGTTGAAGAAGTTAGCTCATGAAATTAACAGATCCTGACCGTCCACAACACAACTAAAATTTAAAGGAGGCACTAAAGCAAAACCCTACAACCATATATACGTCTCAGTTCATAGAGTGCACATAATATAATTGTGATCTGTATCTGTATCACGCCCGATCTAACGAACCATGAATGTAAGTTTTGAAGAGACAATATTAAAACTTATTTGTTTGCGAAATATATCATGTAGAGTATCATCTTTTTCCACCTCATCTGGTTTGTGTGTGGTTGACCGTGAGTGGCTGTCGTCATGACATGCATTTGCATCATGTGATGGCACACATTTGGTCGCATACAAGAGTAGAAGAAGTAGCTGGTCGACTTTTCGATTATATTTATATAGATATTCTCCAATCCATATACATCATCTTCTTTTATTTCTGCCTTTTCCATTTCACAGTTTAATTGTGGCACGAGCGTGATTGAATCTGGTCCGGAGCCCGGACGGCATGCCTGGAAAAAGCTACTCAGTTGACACTACATTAATAGGGATGGATCAATCAACCTGGATCCACTAGTTCAGTTAACTAATGGCTAGCGGTTAGTTGGATGGATCAATCAACATGGAGTACATTCTGAGTACTAGCTACAGATCGAATTGTGCCAGAAGTTAAATTGTTCAAAAGTTTGTCATGCTTTATATTTATGCATGGTACCTTTTTTAAATATTAATACTCGGGAGTACATAACTGGGCTGTCACCCTCACCACGTACAATGTGGATTTAATGTGGGCTGCAATAAAAAGAAAGTTTTAAAAATCTAAAGCATAAATACAGTATATTGCAACCTTTTTTTTTGTTTCATGCGTGTCATTGGGTATTTGGGTTCTACGCCGCCGAGTCTATATTGCTAATTAAGCTACCTATGAGAGGTTTGGATTATAATCAAGAAACCAAAATACCCTCAGGAAGGAACATTGGAACTTTCCTTATCCATTTCAGCCTTTTCAAACATGGCAAACTTCTTCTTCATCTCGAATTTTCTGGATAGATGTAAAAAAAAAAGGAAACAATGTGTGGTCATCCATGACGCAATTCCATTTTGACCAAATTGGGAACTTTTATTTTGATAAAAAATGAGGAGGTAATTAGTACGCTGTGTGTAGCTAGCTTAATTGTCAACAAGATAGAAAATCATAATTCAAGTTGATTGCTCTCAAATTACAACTGTTAAGATTGAGCGATTAACTCTGTCCAAGATAACTAGGTAAACTTAGTGTGTTGAAGACTCCGAACAAACGCCACCGATTGTCGGGGAAGAAAAGCATGGTGACTTACCGTGTGCTGCGACCTCTCGTGTCGAGCAGCCCGTCCAAAGAGGCAACCAAGGTCTCGCCTACATCACCAATGACTGAGATGCAACATCAAGAGCGGAGACCAGTCCGATTCCGCCACCTTGTGCAGGAAGGCGTTAATTTCCTCGACCACGATGGCTTATGACGCCCGTGTGTCTATATGCGAGAAGAAGGTCAGGGCGAGGCTACCATAGGCCTGCAACATCGCAGCGTTGGCGGAACAAGGGCTACCTCCTCTTCCTCGGTTGTTTTCACGATTGTGGGCTCTATGTGACGGCAGGGGCGAGCGGCGATGTGTCCCCTCCCATAGACGGAGGGCTATGGACTGTGGTGCCCCGACCTCATCATCATTGTCTATATCTTGCGCACGCTTGACATGAGAAAATTGGGGATACGCAGGTTCCGTGAGCCTCCTCTACGTCAACCTCGTTTACACGGAGGTCAATAGGGAGGTTTCCTATTTTCCTAGTGGATGCCGAAGGTCGGTTCACACCAATGTGGAGTGACAACTATCAGATCCGTGGCGCGAGATCCCCCCGCCCCCCACCCACCACCAGCAGCAGCGATCGGGACAGTGGTATAAGGTCATCCCGCCCATCCACTAGCTGCACTCGGGTCTTTTGGAGTATTGGTTGCCGCTACTATGGAAGTTATGTCATCAATATGTGATTTGAGCGCCACTTCATGTTAAGAGTGTAACCTCTTTGTTCTACCTTTATTGGTTAGTTGAGTGGAGAAAAAACTTGCATTGGTATCATGTTGACGTCATCTACTTGTTGAAGTGTTGGTCTAAATTGGTTGGTCTCGTCAATCATGATGGAAATCTTTGCATTAGGTTTTTTTAACCATACATGGCGATGGCGCAAGGGCATGTTTACCTTGTTGAAGGCATTGTTGTTAAAGAAATCAACTTAAAAGTAGGTGTTAAATTTTTTCTTGTAAAGATTCCGATGTAGTTTTCTATGTCATGTACTCTGCTTGTTGTTGTTTTTCGCCCCGTTATCTAGAGTTGACTTCAATAAAATGGTTTTGTGCATCACTTTGATGTAGAGATCGAAGATTTCAACATTATTTTCAAAAAATGTAGGTGCCATGAAATGCCAAGCTAATTCCATCTTGACACCATACATACACTAGTACGAAACAAGACTTTACACATGGCTCAAATGTCTCGTCCCACACGGTTTCCTGAACCATCGCTATGCAAGGGTGGCGATAGGCCTCCATATTGCACGCGATTAAAATAACCGTGTGGGAAAGAGTGAACTTTCACACATGATTCACGTCAAAAAATTGGTTACGGATACAAGGGCCTGCGCAAATGATTGCTACTATTTGACCACAGGCGGCATGGCAAGATCGCAACGATGAATGTTGAATCTAGCTGTATGTATTAAAGTCATTTCACAAACGTTGGGTTTAACAACATTGCATACATATTTAGTATCAAATGTCAATTATATATATTTAATTGCACATCTGATACATGTATATATACATTTGTGGCATAGTTTCCTTTAGCAGCTATACAACAAACAACAAAGATACGAAGAGGAAGAGAACATTCAACTTTTATTTGCTACGTCTTTGTCTCAGTGCTTCCAAGGATAAAAAAAGAAGGTGGATATTTCTCTCCAATCATGTGTTTGCAACGATAGTAGGTTTCCTCACTTATCTTGCGGAGACATAAATGGACTCCAATCATGTCTTCACAAGGGTAGTAGGATTCTCCACTTATCCTTGGGAAGACATGAATGGAGAATCCAAGGAAGGCCATGAGACACTTCAACCCTTATTGCAAGAGGTGTGCCTCCTTATTTTGCCAAGGCGTTCCTTTCGTTCCGCCATGACAAGGCCGTGCATGTTCTAAAAAAAATATAAAAAAAGTGTTTGATACGTCCAAAACGTATCTACTTTCCCGAACACTTTTGCTATTGTTTTGCCTCTAATTTGTGCATTTTGGATGCAACTAACACGGACTAACGCTGTTTTCAGCAGAACTACTCTGGTGTCTCGTTTTTGTGCAGAAATCCAACTTTCGGGAAAATCCTCGGAATTTATGCAGAAGGCCCTATTTTCCCAGAGAACTGATGGAGCCAGAAGGACAAACCAGGTGGAGGCCCGAGGGCCCCACACCATAGGGCGGCGCGGCCCAGGGGGGCCCGCGCGGCCATGTGGTGTGGCCCCCTCGGCCGGCCTCCGACACCCTCCTTCGGACTATTTATCGGCCTCGACCTAAAAACGCACGAGGAGAAGTCGAAGTCGCCAGAAACCCTCCAGAACGCCGCCACATCGCGAAACTCCGTCGCGGGAGCCAGAAGTCTCCGTTCTAGCACTCCGCCGGGACGGGGAATTGGAGGAGATCATCACCATCATCACCGCCAACGCCTCTACATCAACCAGCCATGTTTTCCCCATCCATGTGTGAGTAATTCCCCCGCTGTAGGCCGAAGGGGATGGTAGGGATTGGATGAGATTGGTCATGTAATAGCATAAGATTGTTAGGGCATAGTGCCTAGTGTCCGTAATTGGTACTTTGATGATATTGTTGCAACTTGTTATGCTTAATGCTTGTCACTAGGGCCCGAGTGCCATGATCTCAGATCTGAACATGTTATTGTTTCGTCAAGATAATCATTGTTTATGGTCTTACCTATAAGTTGTATACACATGTCGCTGTCCGGAACCAATGGCCCCGAAGTGACAAGAATTGGGACAACCGGAGGGGATGGTAGTGATGTGAGGATCACATGTGTTCACGGAGTGTTAATGCTTTGCTCCGGTACTTTATTAAAAGGAGTACCTTAATATCCAGTAGTTTCCCTTAAGGCCCGGCTGCCACCGGCTGGTAGGACAAAAGATGTTGTGCAAGTTTCTCATTGCGAGCACGCACGACTATATATGGAACACATGCCTATTGATTGCTTTGTACTTGGACACCGTTTTATTATTATCTGCAAATGCCCTGCTATGATTGTTACATGAGTTTCTCTCATCCATGCAACGCCCGTCATCCGTCCCCGTGCCTACAGTATTTTAATCCTGCTGTTTACTAAAATCACTACTGCTGGCTCTGTTACTCTGCTGCTGTTATTTCACTATCTATCGCTATAAAGCTGTTACTCTTGATAAACTCTTGCGAGCAAGTCTGTTTCAGTGCAGCTGAATTGACAACTCATTGTTAAGGCTTCCAAGTGTTCTTTGTCTCCCCTTGTGTCGAATCAATAAATTGGGTTTTACTTCCCTCGAAGATCATGCGATCCCCTATACTTGTGGGTCATCAAGACTATTTTCTGGCGCCGTTGCCGGGGAGCATAGCTTTATTTGGAAGTTCACTTGGATTAATATTGTTCGCTGCAAATTCTCCATCATGGGTAAACCTCGCGATACTAAGATCGCCATATTACCATCCACTACAAGAAAAGGTACAATTCTGAATACCTCCGCTACACTTGATTCATCATCTGTGATTGATAAACTTGTTTCACCGCCACATGCTTCACATGCGGGTACTTCTGCTGAATCTGAAAACTCTCATAATATTGATAATATTTCTGCTGTGCTTGATGATAGTGGTTCATTGGGATCCTTTCTAGATGCTACAATTGCTAGGTCTAGACAAATTGAAAATCTTGAAACTCCTAATGCTACTACACCTGTTAATTCACCTGAACTTGATTATTTTAGTGATGATCCTGATGAAGATTATGTGGAGCTTAATGATGATTTTATTGAAAAATGCAATGCTACTACTGATGCAAGAAAAATTAAAAAGTTGCTTGCGTAACATCTCGTTAGATATAAACTGTCTCCTGATCCTAAGTTTGCCACATCTCCTATAAACATTAAGGATAAAGATTATGATTTTTCTCTTGATCTATCTCATATAGCTATTGTTGAGAAAACACCCTTTTGTGGTACTGAAAAAGAAAGTGATGTTGAACACATGACTGAGTTATCCACTCTAAGTAGCTTGTTTTCTGATGATGTCAAGATGCGTACTTACTTTGTTGCTAAAATCTTTCCATTCTCATTAAAGGATGACGCTAAAACTTGGTATAATAGTTTGCCACCTAATTCTATTAAAAGTCCAAAAGAATTGCTTGATGTTTTCTTCCGTAAATACTTTCCTGCTAGTGCTCAACATATTGCTTTGCAGAGAATTTATAATTTTAACCAGGAAGATGGAGAGAAATTGCCTGAGGCTTGGGCGAGATTTTGCTCTCTTATTAGAGCTCGGCCTGATCATGATTTGGAAAAGCATGATTTACTTGATATATTTTATAGTGGACTAACCATTGAGTCTAGGGCATACCTGGATAGTTGTGCTGGTTGTGTTTTCAGGAAAAGAACTCCAGGGCAGCTTTGAAGAATTATTGGCTAAAATAAGCCGGAATCATGATGATTGGTCTACACCTGAACCAACCCCGACACCGATACTGAAGAAGAGGGGTATGATTAAATTGAATGATGAAGATATGAGGGAAGCCAAGAAGTCTCTCAAGGAGAAAGGTATTAAATCTGAAGATGTGAAGAATCTTCCTCCCATAGGAGATATATGTGAGATAATTCCCCCTTCATCCATGATTGAGGTAAACTCCCTTCAACGCTTTACTAGGGAAGATATTCCGTATTCAAAACCTCCTGCGCAATGCTTAGATGAGTTTGATAATTATATTGTTAAACAAGAAAATTTTAATATGAGAGTAGAGAATCATTTAATGGAAAATTCTCGAGCTATTAGTGAATTGCATGATATTGTAGAAAGAACCTTCAATGATGTTAAGATGCTTGTTAAACATTTTCATATGATTCAAACTCAAATTGATCAACTCACTAAAGTGCAAAATGACTTGTTAGGGAATAATTCTAAAGAGAAACATGCTTATGAAGTAACAACTAGAGGTGGTGTCTCTACCCAGGATCCTCTATATCCTGAAGGGCATCCCAAAAGAATTGAACAAGATTCTCAACACATTGAACCTAGTGCTCCTTCTAAGAAGAAAAAGAAGAAGAAACATAAAAATGTTGTAGAATCCTCTGAACCTGTTAATGATCCTAATAGTATTTCTATTTCTGATGCTGAAACTGAAAGTGGTAATGAACATGATAAAGATAATGATAAGAATGATACTCCTGATAAAGAAGAGGTTGAAGAAGAACCTGAAAAGCATGCTAAAAATAAAAAGTACACTAAAGAAGATTTTATTGCTGAGAAATATGGTAATGAAAGAGAACCTTGGGTGCAAAAGCAAATGCCTTTTCCTGCTAAGAAACTAAAATCAAAGGAAGAAGAACACTATAATAAATTTTGTGATTGGATGAAACCTTTATTCTTGCAAATCCCTTTGACTGATGCTATTAAATTGCCTCCTTATTCAAAGTATATGAAAGATATTGTTACTAACAAAAGGAAAATCCCCAATGAGGAAATTTCCACTATGCTTGCTAATTACTCTTTCAATGGCAAAGTTCCAAAGAAGTTGGGCGACCCAGGTATACCTACTATTCCTTGTTCTATCAAGAATAATTATGTTAAAACTGCTCTATGTGACTTGGGAGCCGGTGTTAGTGTTATGCCTTTTTCTCTTTATAAGAGACTTTACTTAGATAAGTTGATACCCTACGATATATCTTTGCAAATGGCTGATAAATCTACTGCTATTCCTGTTGGTATATGTGAGGATGTTCCTGTTCAAGTTACTACTAACTGCTTAATATTAACTGATTTTGTTGTGTTGGAAATGCCTGAAGATGATAATATGTCTATTATTCTTGGGAGACATTTTCTTAACACCGCAGGGGCTGTTATTGATTGCAATAAAGGAAAGGTTACTTTCAATGTTGATGATAGGGAGCATACCGTTTATTTTCCCAAGAGGATTGAGAAAGCGTGTGGAGTTAATACTATTTCTAATGTGAGAACTATCAAAGTGGGAACTATTGATTGTCCTATATATGAGCCTAAAGAAGAATATCAAACTCTCGTGATTGGATCCATATCAATACAATTCAAGGTAACATGATTGATTTGAGGTTTATTTCTTCTTATGCTATGTAAAATTTATTTGGTGGCAAGACTTGATCAACCTTGTTAACGAATACTTTTTATATGCATAGAGGAGGTAAACAACATCTCTTTCTTCCTCCACTTGCTCTAGTTGCTGTAGCATTTTTAGTTTGCAAAGTTCCTTAGTTAATTGGAGATTTCAAAAATTTTCCTGGCCAGTAATAATAAATTAAATACCCAGAAATGTGCATTTTTCAAAGTTTTCAAAAATTCACAAAAATTATACCGTTGGTCCTATTTTCGACAAGGCACCTGGGAGCACCAGAGGATGACCTGTGGGGCACCAGAGGGTGCCACACCACAGGCCGGCGCGGCCAAGGAGGGGGGCGCGCCACCCTGTGGTGTGGGCCCCTCCTTGCCCCACTTTGCCATCTCTTTCTCCCAGCACCTTCTCTCTCCCGAAAAAACTCATACCAGGTTCCTCTCACTCGCGTTTTTGCTCAAGAACTCCAGATTTCTCGATCTCTTTGCTCAGCCCAGATTTCTGTCTGAGATTTGGCACATTTGCTCTCCGGTATGTGACTCCTCCGATTATCCAAATAGAATTTTGTTTGGTTGAGTATATCTTGAATATTTTGCTGCTGTAGGTAACATGTTTAGTGAGCTTGCATGCTTGTTCTAAGTTGTATAAACTAGTTTTGATGCATGATTAGTACTCTAGCAAGTTCCTATAGTAGTTCCCCTTGATTATATGTCACCAAATCAAATTTTATATCACTTGTTGAAAATTTCAGAGAAGAGATGAAGAAGTTCAACTTTGGAGAGTTGTTCAAGAAAGGAACAACCAGCACCGGGAGGCCTTCTAGGGCCGCCACCCGGCTTAGGCGATCATACAATGAGGATAGTGGTAAAATCACTAGCATTCAGCTCCCGGCTATCCGCTACTTTGCCTATTTCATTACTAAATGCGTTCTTGCTAGAAAGATTGGTGGTAAACTTTCTATCCCGGATTTAGCTTTTCTAGCTGCGGCACTGCAAAGTAGTAGGACTTATAATTTGGGGGCATTGATAGCTTATAGACTCGCTACTAACCGTGAGAAAGGTGGAATTTGTGGAGGTCTCATCGCCTCTCGTTTACTAGCTTTTCATAATGTAGAACCTCATCATTTTGATATTCCATTCTCCATAGAAAAACTTGACATAGCCTCTATGATTAAACATGAATTTGTTTCTGATTCCTCCAACTTGGGTAACCTGTTTTACAAGATGACATTTTATAAGAAAGTCTGGAGAATAACTAAGAAAACTGAGAAACTAGTAAGATTGCTGCTTTGCCTGTCTAACCTTGATTCCAGGGGAGATTGGTCGGTCACAGAAGGTGCACTGGATGCACACATAGAGAGAGGAGGTCAACATGCAAGAGACGACACGGAGGTCGAGGAGCACCTCGACTCATCATCCGATGCAGCAAGTTCCTCGCATCAACATGTTGGACATGTGGAGCCTCCACGCTTTTCTTCTGCACAGGAACTTTACTATGACTACGCCATGAATTATCCACCGGCGAGGAACAGCGATCCTCGTTGGGGTTGAACTCCACTTAGGCCAAAATCCTAAGCTTGGGGGGAGGTATACCGGCATCACTCATTCTTTGCATATTTTGATTGCTGGATACTTGTACATATTTGTTTTGTTCGTTTGAGTGGTTTTCTAATGAGAGGAAGATGATATTTGGGGAAGTGCTGCCTGAAAACAGATTCTGGACTGTTACTAGAAAAATTCGTGCGCACAGCCAGAACGTTATTTTGAGCTGCCAATTTTTGTGCAGGTTCCCCAGGTTGTTATCTAACTTTCATTAGTTGAACACTTTTCGAGCTGAGCAACGTAAGATTTTTGTAAAAATCTATTTCTGTACTGCTGTCAGGTTTTGGCAGATTTCTGCCATCTCGCTTTTCTGTGTTTCTTCTAGTTTGCTATTTCTTGTTTTTGCTTTGTTTCCTTTCCAAACCACAAAAATACCAAAAATATTTCTGTTGTTTCTCTTCATAATTTGTTTGCTTTGGTTTCTTGCATTTGTTTCGCTTTATTTGCTATTGCTAGTTTGCTACAAGAAAACCCAAAAAGATTTTGCTTTGTTTGCTTGTTTCCTTTTGTTCTTGTTTCTAATTCGAAAACACCAAAAATATTTGCTGTTCTTCTTTGGTTTGTAAAGTTCATTATGAGTTCAATGGTCTTCGGTGGCTGGAGCGTGGTTTTCATTTCATATTATCCAAGCTATACAAGTGAAAAGGCAATAATGACGATCTACGACAATCTGATTGTGGTGAGACGCTGGTATGAACTCTATTTGTTTTCATTTTTGTACATATACTCATCCATGTGAGCATGCTTAGTTGGTTCATGTGAGGTATATGTTATTTGAGAAAGTCTAGTAGTTTATGATCTCTCATGTTTAGCTCCAATTTATTAATATGAGTAGCATGTCATGGATGTTTGCTTGCATTGTTTTCATAAGTAAGTATGGCATTGTGGTATCCTCCTCTGAATAATTCATTTATATCGACTTGGCACATGCTCACGCATGCATATGACTGAACGAAAAGTCAATTAAGCCTCGATGATCTATATTGCTTCAGAGTTCTTGTATCACTTTTATGCCTCCGTTAATTTATTTTGCTGCAAGCATGATTATGACAGTTACTGCTCTCTTGATTTGTCGCTCCCTAGTCTATTGCTAGCCTTCACTTGTACTGAGCGGGAACGCTGCTCGTGCTTCCAAACACATGAAAACCAAGTTATTCCAGAGTGTCCACCATAAATACCTATGCATGGCATTTCAAACCATTCCAAGTAAATTCTCATGCGCTACCTTTAAAACTTTCAAAATGCTTCTCAATTTGTGTTTATGTTTCATAGCTCATGAGGAAGTATGTGGTGTTTAGCTTTCAACCTTGTCATTTACTTTTGACGGACTCTCATATCGACTAGTGGCACATCCGCTTATCCAATAATTTTGCAAAAAGAGCTGGCAATGGGATTCCCAGTCCCGAATTAATTAACTTAAATAGACACTCCTCCATGGTTTGTGATTGTTGGACGGCACCCGAAGGATTCGGTTAGCCATGGCTTGTGTAAGCAAAGGTTGGGGGGAGTGTCATCATCATAATAAAACTAAAATAAAAAGGCACTCCTTCATGGTATGAGATTGTTGGCAGGCACCCGAGGATTCGGTTAGCCATGGTTTGTGTAAGAAAGGTTGGAAGGAGTGCCAAATAAATATGCAAATAATTCATGGGAGCCGCTCTTTGAAGTCCGGTTGGCGAGGTAGTTAGTGTACCCATTACCATTCGTTGACAACAACAAACACCTCTCAAAATAATTTTACTCCTGATTTCAAAAATGAAAAGCTCTAGCGCATGTTAATCCCTGCTTCCCTCTGCGAAGGGTCAATCTTTTACTTTTATGTTGTGTCTCCATTATTTCTTTGAGCACTATCTTAAGAGCACAACTGTCATTCTTAGTATAATATGCTTGTCTCAAAATATGATTGATTGTGGTATAACTTTGATGCTTTTATCTTTGACAATCACTACTTCTAGTCTTTCTATGAACTCCAGAGGTGCCTGGGCATTTATGTTTTGCCAATCAAATACAGGCAAGCGAGATACCACTTTATCATACTCTCTTATGAACATTGCAATCCTGCTTATATACATGATTCATGATGCTTATTATTAATTGTTGGTACCTCTCCATGATTGACATAGCTGTTAGATGATCTTATTTGCATGTATCTCATTATGAACTGCTTAAGTATTAGCCATAGCATGAGAATATATACATCATATGAGCAAATGTGTTCGTGAAAGTTATTTTATCGCTCAGTTGTTAACTGAATTGCTTGAGGACAAGCAATAAGCTAAGCTTGGGGGGAGTTGATACGTCCAAAACGTATCTACTTTCCCGAACACTTTTGCTATTGTTTTGCCTCTAATTTGTGCATTTTGGATGCAACTAACACGGACTAACGCTGTTTTCAGCAGAACTGCTCTGGTGTCTCGTTTTTGTGCAGAAATCCAACTTTCGGGAAAATCCTCGGAATTTATGCAGAAGGCCCTATTTTCCCGAGAAGGCGACGGAGCGAGAAGGACAAACCAGGTGGAGGCCCGAGGGCCCCACACCATAGGGCGGCGCGGCCCAGGGGGGGCCCGCGCGGCCATGTGGTGTGGCCCCCTCGGCCGGCCTCCGACGCCCTCCTTCGGACTATTTATCGGCCTCGACCTAAAAACGCACGAGGAGAAGTCGAAGTCGCCAGAAACCCTCCAGAACGCCGCCACATCGCGAAACTCCGTCGCGGGAGCCAGAAGTCTCCGTTCTGGCACTCCGCCGGGACGGGGAATTGGAGGAGATCATCGCCATCATCACCGCCAACGCCTCTACATCAACCAGCCATGTTTCCCCCATCCATGTGTGAGTAATTCCCCCGCTGTAGGCCGAAGGGGATGGTAGGGATTGGATGAGATTGGTCATGTAATAGCATAAGATTGTTAGGGCATAGTGCCTAGTGTCCGTAATTGGTACTTTGATGATATTGTTGCAACTTGTTATGCTTAATGCTTGTCACTAGGGCCCGAGTGCCATGATCTCAGATCTGAACATGTTATTGTTTCATCAAGATAATCATTGTTTATGGTCTTACCTATAAGTTGTATACACATGTCGCTGTCCGGAACCAATGGCCCCGAAGTGACAAGAATTGGGACAACCGGAGGGGATGGTAGTGATGTGAGGATCACATGTGTTCACGGAGTGTTAATGCTTTGCTCCGGTACTTTATTAAAAGGAGTACCTTAATATCCAGTAGTTTCCCTTGAGGCCCGGCTGCCACCGGCTGGTAGGACAAAAGATGTTGTGCAAGTTTCTCATTGCAAGCACGCACGACTATATATGGAACACATGCCTATTGATTGCTTTGTACTTGGACACCGTTTTATTATTATCTGCAAATGCCCTGCTATGATTGTTACATGAGTTTCTCTCATCCATGCAACGCCCGTCATCCGTCCCCGTGCCTACAGTATTTTAATCCTGCTGTTTACTAAAATCACTACTGTTGTCTCTGTTACTCTGCTGCTGTTATTTCACTCACACTCGCTATAAAGCTGTTACTGCGATAAACTCTTGCGAGCAAGTCTGTTTCCAGGTGCAGCTGAATTGACAACTCCGCTGTTAAGGCTTCCAAGTGTTCTTTGTCTCCCCTTGTGTCGAATCAATAAATTGGGTTTTACTTCCCTCGAAGACTGTTGCGATCCCCTATACTTGTGGGTCATCAGTGTGATAAAGCTAACATAACGCGATGATAAGGCCATGTGTGTTCTACAAAAAACTATCATGAAAGTGAGAAAAAACTAACACACAAATAAATTTAAAATAATTCAAGTTCCAATGATTAGTCATCTCATACCTAGGAATGTCGAGGTCATGTAATAGAAAGTCATACCGAGAATACAACATCACAAGCCTTCCTTTGCCTTTATATTATACATTGTTACCAAAATAAGACACGTGGCGAAGTATAGAATAGAAAAACATTAATACAGATGTAGTTAACCATGGTTACGTATGAAGCAGATTTTGTCATACAAAATAACGTATGCACAATAATATATAGATCAAGCTAGCTAACAGGGATACACAAATAACATATATCCAATAACATATAGATGTAACAATTGAATCTTGTCATACACAATAACATACAGATCCTGCTTAAACTAATTGTGCTTAGACATCAGATCTTGTCATACACAATAACATATACACAACAATATATAGATTGAGCAAGCTAACTGTAATATACAATAGCATATACACACAATAACATGCAGATCTAACAATCCAATATTGTCAGACACAACATATCGATCAAGCTTAAGCTAAATGTGCTGACATAATTGATCATGTCATACGTAATAATATATAGATCAAACTAGCTAGCTATTATACACAATAGCATTAACACAATAACACATAGATATAACAACCAAATCTTGTCATACACAATAACATACCGGTCAAGCTTAAGCTAAATGTGCTTATATAACAGACCAAGACGCATTGAGCCTAGCACAATATTCTAATGAATATGTCCTCGCCAAATCTGCTAACAAGTACAAAAACTAAACACACCGAGCCTAACATAATATTCTAATGGGTACGACCATGCTAGGTGTGCTTACACAACAGATCCACATTATATATAAGTTAAAATGCATGCTAATAACATGCACCTATAATCCTATAAGCAGTCGTCGTGCGTGAATAGTGGAGCTGGCGAGGATAGGATGGTTTAAACGGAGTTATCGGCGTCACTCGGCCTTTAATAAACCGTGCGGGTTGGCACGAGTCCACGGAAAACAAGCCGTCAGCAAGTTCATTAGCATTCCAGCGATGCAGGGTCCAGAAGCTTGCTAGTTTCCTTACCGACCAGGTGAGTTTTCTATGGGAGAACGTTGTACTGCATCGCCCTGAAGAGTGATGGCGGCTGTTGAGTGGAGTGAAACCGAACGGAGTCCCTGCTAGTCCTTATATATACGACAGAGTGGTGGTGGTTGGCTAGTAGAGTTGTCTGAGACCGGAAATGTAGAGTCCATGCAAAGTGCTAGAAAATAATAAAATCCATGTAAAGTGCTAGAAAATAATAAAATCATATACAGGAAAGTACACATATATGAATGTGAGAAGCACAAATATTGATGACAGGAAGTACACAAGTTCATTTTCGGAATTGCAATACCTAACATGTCCAAGAAAATAATAAAATCATCTGCAAAATGCAATAAGTACACACCTTTACTATAGGAAGTACGAGCGGCTATCCCGGAAGTAAATACAGTGACACCATGAAGTTTAAATATTAAATTTTCGAAAGTGCACAAATCCATGAAGTTTTTAAAATATATGTGCGGGTTTAGATTGAATAAGATACAACCTCTACTAAATAATGGTATAAATAGTTTGTGTTCCATACACCCCCACCACCCCACCTCTAAGTCATAGTGTACACATGTAACACATCTTCTCTAGGCTACGTCAACCATCACTGCTACTGCGTCGTTTGGGCGATGAAGCCTCTAAGGGTGTTATGGTATCAAGGATTCGTTGCTCCTCAAGGCCAACATCTCGATGAAAACTCAACCTTAGTACCCTAACACCTAGACTACTGCGGCAATAAACAACGGGTCTTGGCTTAAAATGGTAATAACAAACTAGGTTGAAATTACTTACTCGTAGCATGCTAAGTTAATTTATTAATACTAAACCATCAATACTTATAAAATGAAGAATCGTCGAAGTATAAAAGGGATGTACATACTATGCATATAAGAAGTTCAGTATATGAATGTGAGAAGCACAAATATTGATGACAGGAAGTACACAAGTTCATTTTCGGAATTGCAATACCTAACATGTCCAAGAAAATAATAAAATCATCTGCAAAATGCAATAAGTACACACCTTTACTATAGGAAGTACGAGCGGCATCCCGGAAGTAAATACAGTGACACCATGAAGTTTAAATATTAAATTTTCGAAAGTGCACAAATCCATGAAGTTTTTAAAATATATGTGCGGGTTTAGATTGAATAAGATACAACCTCTACTAAATAATGGTATAAATAGTTTGTGTTCCATACACCCCCACCACCCCACCTCTAAGTCATAGTGTACACATGTAACACATCTTCTCTAGGCTACGTCAACCATCACTGCTACTGCGTCGTTTGGGCGATGAAGCCTCTGAGGGTGTTATGGTATCAAGGATTCGTTGCTCCTCAAGGCCAACATCTCGATGAAAACTCAACCTTAGTACCCTAACACCTAGACTACTGCGGCAATAAACAACGGGTCTTGGCTTAAAATGGTAATAACAAACTAGGTTGAAATTACTTACTCGTAGCATGCTAAGTTAATTTATTAATACTAAACCATCAATACTTATAAAATGAAGAATCGTCGAAGTATAAAAGGGATGTACATACTATGCATACAAGAAGTTCAGTATAGAAAACTAGTGCACATGGTGACATCGAGAAGTACAATTGTTCAATATCGAGAAGTATTACAATTGACTCCAAGAAGTACATAATATGATGGAAATGCATGTACTGGTATCAGGAAGTACAGATGTTCAGTTTCAAAAGTACAAATCTCTTGTGAAGGTGCAAGAAAAATGATACGGAGTAATAAGCAAAATTGCAGGATGTGCAAAAAATAAAAAAAATAAAGAAGTGCAAGGGTTCACTTTTGGAAGTACACATGTTAAGTTTCGGGAAGTACACAAACTAGGGAAATGTATGAAAAATAATAAGAAAAATTACATGTTCGAGGAAGTGCACATTCTTGTTATGGGAAGTGTGCACATGTCACTCTCCTAGCAATTCACACAAGTGTACGTGAAGATATATATAAAACTTCACATGATACAAAATAAAGAAAACAAAAACTAAATTCTACTATCTTTGATTTTTTTTTTTTGGTCGGATAGCTCTTGCCTCTATATTTCCAACTAACAAGAATCACTCAATTCAGATGTCGAATGGGAGGTCAAATGATTTTTTTAAATGTGCATAGAATGGTTAGACCAAACTTTTGCTGCGAAAAACCCCCACTTAGAAGCCGATCTGTGACATTTCCGAAAGCGGCCAGTAATTGTAATATACACACGTGGTAGTGCCGAACATTTTAAATGGTCATGGACCTAAAATGGACACCATACAAGAAAGTTGCAATTGTTTTAGTGAACACCTCTGCGAAACTGCACCGAGTTGTACAAAATACATAGATGGAGAAGTACAAATACCTGTAAGGGGAAGTACGACACTTAGCTTTCTCAGTGCAGTAATCTATTGTGACAATATCATCCTTTTGAGCTCCGATCCTCACAAAAAAAATTATGGTAGAATGTAACTCTAATAAAATTATGTATTGCATTTCATAATGAATCAAATACGTTAGTTTGTCAATTCCATGTCTCCATCCTGCAAACAATGCAAAATATGTGAACTTAAATCTTGACAGATTGTTCTCAAACCTTGAGGAATTGGTGAAAATGATCTAGACGAAAAGTTTGCGGCTTATTGACACTTACCAACATTATATCACTTGTATCATTTGGATATATAATCTGTGAGTAGCAGTCAAAATAATTTGGTGCTCGTCCCTACAAACGGCGGATGGTAATTTCAAATCTACCCTTACATCGTAAGGAATTTGCGAAAATATTGTGGACGAACAAATTGTATCTACTTCATAGATATCAAACGTCATATCATTTTCATTATTTCTACATTCGGTTGTGCTCAAACTATGGTGTGTCGGATTTGAATACTGCTGAATTATGGCATTTTCGAAATTATTTAAAAACCATGCATAATTTGAAAATACTAAAACATGAAAAGGTTGCGCCTACTCTATAGATGAACAATTGAAAATATGTGCTCAAACTATTGTTTTTTGTTTTTGAATATACCCTAATTACGGTATTTTTTAAAACTGTTCGAAAACCTTACACATTTTGAATAACTTAAAACATGAAAATTTAAGCAATTTCATTCCTTTCCAATGGCATATCATTTGCACCATACCGATCACCGATTTGAGAATAGAGCATTCCAAGAACTTTATAATGATATCCGTTTTTCAAAATTAAATGTTACTTTTGTACACACACGCATGAGTGTGGGTGTTTCCATCACCGCCCATTTATACCTCGAGATTCGTGCCCACCACTGTAGATGGAAAGATTCCTTTCTCTCTCCTCTCTTTATCCGAATCTCAAAGCACAATGGACGGTGACGAAAACACCCACACCCATGCATGGGTGTACAAAATCCACTCTCAAATTTGAGAAAAGTTAGAATACCAAAAGGTTGTGGATTTTATGTACCCTTCCAATGATATATATATCATTTATTCAATTCCAATAAGCGATTTAGAAACTATGAGAAAATTACAGCATAGGTACAAAGAAGTAGTTAACTATTTGCGAACGAGGAGTATGCTTTTGTCATACAAAGCGGTACAGATCTTTCTCGCAAGTAGTAAAAGTACAAAATGTTGTTGTGTTGACAGAATATTCGGCAATATCAACTAGATATATGATTAAAATGTATTTTATCATTAATAATTTAGTGGCATAAATGTTGTTGCTTGTATTGGAACTAACTCTCTAGAAAAAGATGGAAATACAGTCTTTTGTGGACGGGAGTGAGAAGATGAATGCTTTGGAGATTTGGTTGCTGGAACATTAACGCAGTACTACTTAATAATGTGATAGGTGGTCATGGATCGGCAAAGTTGAGCTGGCTGTCATCGATAGACTGGACCCGCAAACCAGATGGGCGGGCGTGAAAATAGGCTACGACCCTGATGAAAATGATCTTGTCTGCGTTGTTGCTGGAACTACTCTCCGTTTCATCAGTCTGAAACCCGCAAAATAAGTTGCTTCACGGCCAGAAAGAACACAGAGAGAGACGATGGCAGAAGTCGGGCGTCGCGTGGTATTCTTCCCGTTCCCGTACCACGGCCACTCCAGTCCAGTCCTCCGCCTCGCCAGCGCTCTGCACACCCGTGGCTTCGCGGTGACCGTGTTCCACACTGAGTTTCGTGCCCCGGACAGGGCCGACTCCCCGGCGGACTACGGCTGGGTGTCCCTGCCCGTGGAGGTACCCCAGGAGGTGGTGGCGTCCGAGGACATCGCGAGGCTAGTCACGGCCATGAACGCCGGCTGCAAGGAGCCGTTCAAGGACCGGCTGGCGGCGCTGGTCGCTGCGGAGGAAGGCGGCGGTGTCCGGTGCGTGATCACCGACGTCATATGGTACACGGCGCAGGCGGTGGCGAGGGACCTCGGCGTGCCGGCGCTGGGCATCATGACGGCCAGCGCGGCAAACTTCCGGCTCTACATGGCATTTCAGACCTTGATTGACAAGGCCTATCTGCCTGTACAAGGTACGTAGGTGATCATCGGATCGACCTTCCTCTATGATTATATTCATCAGGATATGCACGATCTGAGAGACATATATGCTCGATCGATCTGTGCGTGCAGAGGCGCACAAGGAGGATCCAGTCGAGGAGCTGCCACCGTACCGTCTGAAAGATTTTCTACGACACGATGCGAGCAGCCTTGCTGGGTTCGCCGACCTGTTCCGGCAGATCGTCGACGGAGCGCGGCAGTCCTCAGGCCTCATATTCAACACCTTGAGCACCATTGAGGCAACTAACCTGGACCAGATCCGCGAGGACCTGTCGGTCCCGGTGTTCGCCGTCGCCGTTCTCCACAAACTGGCGCCGGAAGCCAACGCCAGCAGCAGCTTGTACGGGGAGACACGAGCAGATCGGCACTGCCTCGGCTGGCTCGACACGCAGGAACCAGGCAGCGTGCTCTACGTGAGCTTTGGGAGCCTCGCCGCCATGGACCCGCATGAGTTCGTGGAGCTGGCATGGGGGCTCGCCGCGAGCAAGCGGCCGTTCCTCTGGGTCGTCAGGCCCAAGCTGATCCGCGGCTTCCAGTCCGGCGAGCTGCCCAACGGGCTCGAGGAGGAGGTCCGTGGTCGTGGCATGATCGTCAGCTGGGCTCCGCAAGTGGAGGTGCTCGCTCACCCCGCGGTAGGCGCCTTCTTCACCCACAGCGGCTGGAACTCCACGGTGGAGGCCATGTCGGAAGGCGTGCCGATGATATGCCACCCGCTGGACGGAGACCAGTACGCAAACGCCAGGTACGTGTACCATGTTTGGAAGGTCGGAGTGGAGGTCGAGACGGCGGCGACTGGTCGGCTACAAAGAGAGGAGATCAAGGCTGCTATTGAGAATATGGTGGACGACAAAGAGATTAGAGAGAGAATCAATGGCTTCAAGATAGCTGCAGAGGAAGCCATTAAAGCTCAGACGGATCTAACTGCTTTGGTTGATCTCATCAAGTCTTTTGAAACTTCCAAACGGCACATACCTTCACCACGGAGATCGGCATCCTTGGAAGCTCTCTTATAAAAAAAAAAATTCACTTCTAATCAAAGGCGTTTTGAAGCTTCATATATATCTCATCTTTTTTGTGGAATGTGGCCAACTTGTTGATTGACTACTCAGCGGTCGAAATATCAGCGGGGAATATGATCGATTTGAATTTACAAAATCTTATTTTCCCTCCCTCTATACCAAAAAGGAATGCAATTCTACGATTTTTAAGACAGCTTTTTATCGCACCATAGAAATGACTCTCAGTGGTTCTGAATGTATATTTGTCAACGAAAAAATTGGAGTTTACATATCCCTTCAGATAACTGTAGTCTGTAGTCAATACAAATCTTCATTTTTTTTTTTGAAACGGATGCAAAAGCTTTGCCCAAATCTATTAGTTAAAACGATAATTGTCCAGCTAATTAACGAAAGACCGGACGAAAACCGCTACAACAACATATGCCCCCAGAACATGCATGCAGCTCCCCGCCCACCTAGTCAGACAAACAAACTCTCCCAATTTGGTACAACCGCAAACCCTCGACACATAGATCACCACATCACAAAAGAAACAAGAGTGCATACATGCAAACTTGAGAACCATCCATCAAGCAGCTGCAGATGCCATCCTTGTGGCGCCACTCTTCTTGCTCTTGCTCCTGAGATACTCCTTCACATTCTTGATTTTGCACCCCGAAGCCTCCCCCATCAGTAGGCGAGCAATCTCCTTTTTGGATCCAGAGCTAGGCGTCTCCAAACTCACGAATAAATCTCAAACCTCTTTCGCAAAGAGGGCCTTGGAGTCAACAAAGTCAAGCTGCTGGCTTGGGTCCAAAGGTGGTGCCGTGGAAGCTACCATCGAGGACCAAAAGCAAGTCCAACTCCAAAAGCGTCATCGAGGAGAAGCCGACTCCCCACATAACTCCTGGAACTCGGGCATGATCAGCATCACTGGAGACATGACCTTAGCGGTGTTCTCACACTCAGAGGCAGTCGACAACAGGCAGGGGCTAGCACGAAAACACCATAGAGGCCTTCATCTCCAACATCTATTGAGCCTACATTGAGCTCGGCTGAAGCAGGGGATTCAAGGGCAACTGAAGACCTGGCAAGGGCAGCACCCACACTCACCAAGAAACTCTCAACCAACGTGAGGCAGACTTGAAGCTCGAAGCGAAGCAACATGTCCTGTTTAGCTAGGATAGACTGCACATCTGTTGTGGCTAGGGGAGGTGGTGTGGCATGACGTTGAAACGGCAGGGGGGTCGACGAGCGTCTTTCCACGACAAGGGTTCGTGGCGAGCCGAGGCTGGGATGACACTTCGAGGCATGGCGAAGAATTTAGTGGCTTCCAGGCGTTGAAGTACTCGTGTGCCCAGTGGCCGAATCGAAGGAAATGAGAACATCGAATGGGATCTCGACAGGCTGCAGCTCGGTGACCAGATAATATAGGCAAGGACAACATCACCCCCTAATATATAGTCGAGGAGGGGGGCGGCGCATCAAAGACGGAGTGGACAAGGGCATGTGATGCGGCTGGCACCGTGAAGGCACGTCCTCCCATCCAGCGAAAACATCCTCATCACGTCCCGTACCAAAATGGGAAGCCGGAGTTGAGGTCACAACCTTGGCATATGAGCGTCGTCCTGCAATATCTCCACATCCACCGGCACCAGCAAAGAAAAACATCCTCGCTAGGCTGACTTTGTCTTCGGTGCCACGAGAAGAAGCATCGGTGATGGCCAGCAACTGGGTGCGAGCACCATCTCAGATTCACTCAGCGTTGGGCTAGGCAGGCACTCCTCATAGACAGATTTCTTGTCGGTGATGCCCCCGGTTGTGGCTGCGAGCACCACCTCATATTCACTCGGCGCTGGGACGGATGCACTCATCACAGACAAACTTTTGCTTGCTGGTAGTGCCTACTACGGCCATGGCTGCAGGGATGACGGACTAGCAGGGTGATGGAGCGGCTGCCGTCATGATGCCGTGTGAGACAATATGTATTTGTAGTCTATTTGTATTTGGTTAGGGACTCTACCCTAACCCTACCGTGTATATGTAACCCTCTGTAACTCTGTTAATATATATATATATATATATATATATAGAGGCCAAGCTATACGTTGGTTATCCAATCCTCCAAACCATCTAGGGTTTTTACATGCCATGGGGGCGGCGAGGACAAGCCATACGGAAAGAGAGAGTGCGAGGAGGGGGTCCCGGATCTAGCAGAGGCGGAGGTGGTCTGAGCATGGAGATCAAGCTATGGCTGCCTCGCGCTTGCCCTGCGAGCGCGGTCGCGAGAGCCCCTTACCCATTCGGATGGCAAAACCAGACTATCTCATCTCCAATTTTTTCATTCCACCCAGTCATACACCTTGTGCATATCGAGCATCACCACACATATACCCACCTTTTCTTGTCTTCTATTTTTGATGACATGAAAACTCTCATACGCCACAAGCATATTGTCCGCTATTAATCTTCCTAGAACAAATGCGCTTTGTGTTGGGCTGATAAGATAACTTTATAAACCACATTACATGAACTAATTTCTTTTTGAGCTGGTACATGAACTAATTGGTCTCAAGCATTACATAAACTTTATAAACCGTTGAGACCTGGCAGGGACGGAGCCAGCAGGGGGCTGGCTAGGGCCATGGCCCCCCTCATGGTAATTTTTTTTGTTAAAAAACCTTGGTTAATCTATATATTTAACCAGCAAGTTGCCTAAATTTACATATATGGCCCCCTCCAATAAATTTTACATGCAATTGAATCCCCTTGTGTTACTTTTCTGGCTCCGTCCCTGAGACCCGGACCTTTTAAGTCCCCAATATCAAACAGGGATTTACAGTGGTATATGGTGCAAGCAACGCAACATTCATCTCTGCCATGACCTGCTGATTAACTTTTTGCAATAACCTCAGGATCTGGATCAGTTAGTTCTGAAGCAATCAGATTAGAAAAATAACCAGGAATTAGATACTTGAGCTGATCAGTACCTTCACACCACACGTCGGTATCATCGAGGTTCTTGATCTTGTTTCTTTTCTTCCTTGATGTCGCTACATTATGAAAGAATGATGTAGTATTGCGGTCTCCATGTAACAGCCGGTTAGCACGTTCCCGTTGGAGCCAATATATTTCTTCTTGTTCAAGTAGGTTCTCAATGGTTATCTGAATTTCCCTTTGACGTGCAGTATTTTCAGCTGACGGCACACTCTTTCTAATCTTCGAAGTTCATTCTTCAGTTTTTAAATTAGCTTCTTGGGACATTTCAGAACCGTCCTATCCTAGACCTGCAAGTCATCATGAACAGCCTGAGTACGTGTTGCCAGTGATGGTGCAAGGCCCTACAGCTTTGCCTTTTGCCAGCCAGCCAGAGTTCGAAACTGATTGCCATCATACTATTCAGTATTAACTGTAGAAAGTGATGCAACTCACAATGTATTGATTGGGTGCATATGGCGTTACATATATAGGCTATGTCCTCGACTATACAAGGAAGGAGGCGGGCCCAATAATCAATACAAAGATATGTATCGCTATACATAACTACAGAAGATACACATCCAGATATACAAGGATATGTATCTCAACACCCCCCGCAGTCGAAGCGTCGCCTGGTCGAACGCATAGACTGGACCGGAACTCTTCAAATGATGCCGTAGGGAGACCCTTGGTCATGATATCTTGTTGGGAGGTGGGCACATGAAGTACTCGAATGTGTCCAAGGGCCACCTGTTCCCGAACAAAATGGATGTCCAGCTCAATATGCTTGGTACGGCGATGGTGGACCAGGTTGGCAGAGAGGTAGACGGCTGAGACATTGTCGCAATAGACCACGGTGGCTTTGGCAACAGGACATGAGAGCTCAACGAGGAGTTGCCGCAGCCAAGAGACCTCGGCAACCACGTTAGCAACAGCCCGGTACTCCGCTTCGGCGCTGGAGCGAGAGACCGTGGGTTGTCGCTTCGACGATCAGGAGATGAGCGAAGGTCCGAAGTAGACGCAGTAGCCAGACGTGGAGCGACGCGTGTCGGGGCAGCCTGCCCAATCGGCGTCCGAGTAGGCGACGATGTCCGTGGCGGTGGAGGCGTGGAGGGAGAGGCCGAAGTCCATGGTGCCACGAATGTAGCGGAGGATTCGCTTGACCGCAGCCCAATGAGGATCCCGTGGAGCATGCATGTGAAGGCACACCTGCTGGACAACATACTGCAGCTCGGGGCGGGTCAAGGTGAGGTACTGCAGGGCACCGACGATGGAGCGATAAAGTGACGCATCCGTGGCCAACGAACCATCCGTGGCAGAGAGCTTGGACTTCGTGTCGACAGGCGTGGCCGCGGGTTTGCAATTAAGCATACCGGCACGGTCCAGGAGCTCGTGGGCGTACTTGCGCTGATGAAGGAAGAAGCCGTCGGTGCGACGTACGACCTCGATGCCGAGGAAGTAGTGCAGGGGCCCCAAGTCCTTGAGGGCAAACTCAGCGCGAAGACGCTCGGTGATTTGTCGCAGGAGGTCCGTGGAGCTGGCCGTCAAGATGATGTCGTCGACGTAGAGCAGCAGGTACGCGGTGGTGGCACCATTGTTGTACACAAACAGCGAGGCATCGGAGCGGGTGGAGCGGAAGCCGAGTTGGTGAAGAAACGCTGCGATGCGCTGGTACCAGGCGCGTGGGGCCTGCTTGAGCCCGTATAACAAGCACGAGAGCAGGCACACATGGTCGGGGTGGGCGCTGTCGATGAAACCCGTGGGCTGCTGGCAGAAGACCTGCTCCTCGAGATGGCCATGAAGAAAGGCGTTGGAGACGTCCATCTGGTGCACGGGCCACGCACGGGAGACCGCGAGCTGAAGGACGGTGCGGATCGTCCCGGGCTTGACAACCGGGGCGAAGGTGTCGGTGAAGTCGACGCCGGCACGCTGGCGAAAGCCACGAACCACCCACCGCGCCTTGTGACGGTCGAGAGTACCGTCCGGATGGAACTTGTGCTTGAAGACCCACTTCCCGGTGATGATGTTGGCGTGAGGGGGTCGGGGAACAAGCGTCCATGTCTGGTTCCGCTGCAGGGCGTCGAACTCGTCCTGCATGGTGATGTCTACGCCCCCCTCCTTTTCCTGTAGACAGTGTTGGGCCTCCAAGAGCAGAGGTTTGTAGAACAGCAGCAAGTTTTCCCTTAAGTGGATCACCCAAGGTTTATCAAACTCAGGGAGGAAGAGGTCAAAGATATTCCTCTCATGCAACCCTGCAACCACAAAGCAAGAAGTCTCTTGTGTCCCCAACACACCTAATAGGTGCACTAGTTCGGCGAAGAGATAGTGAAATACAGGTGGTATGAATATATATGAGCAGTAGCAACGGTGCCAGAAAATAGCTTGCTGGCGTGTAGTTGATGGTGGTAGTATTGCAGCAGTAGTAACACAGTGAAACAGTAAACAAGCAGTAGTAACGCAGCAGTATTTAGGAACAAGGCCTAGGGATTACACTTTCACTAGTGGACACTCTCAACATTGATCACATAACAGAATAGATAAATGCATACTCTACACTCTTGTTGGATGATGAACACATTGCGTAGGATTACACGAACCCTTAATGCCGGAGTTAACAAGCTCCACAATTCAATGTTCATATTTAAATAACCTTAGAGTGCATGAAAGATCAATTCGACTAACCAAGTACTAACATAGCATGCACACTGTCACCTTCATGCTTATGTAGGAGGAATAGTACACATCAATACTATCATAGCAATAGTTAACTTCATAATCTACAAGAGATCATAATCATAGCATAAACCAAGTACTAACACGGATGCACAGACTGTCACCATTACACCGTGTAGGAGGAATAAAACTACTTTAATAACATTGCTAGAGTAGCACATAGATAAATTGTGATACAAAATACATTGCAATCATAAAGAGATATAAATAAGCACCTCACTATGCCATTCATAACAGTGAATAAGTATTCTGTGAAATATAGCCTAAGAGACCCACACGGTGCACACACTGTCACCTTTACACACGTGGGACAAGGAGTCTCCGGAGATCACATAAGTAAAATTCACTTGACTAGCATAACGACATCTAGATTACAAGCATCATCATATGAATCTCAATCATGTAAGGCAGCTCATGAGATTATTGTATTGAAGTACATAGGAGAGAGATGAACCACATAGCTACCGGTACAGCCCCGAGCCTCGATGGAGAACTACTCCCTCCTCATGGGAGCAGCAGCGGTGATGAAGATGGCGGTGGTGATGATGGAGAAGCCTTCCGGGGGCACTTCCCCGTTCCGGCGGCGTGCCGGAACAGAGACTCCTGTCCCCCAGATCTTGGCTTCGCGATGGCGGCGGCTCTGGAAGGTTTCTGTGGGTTTCGTCGAACGCAATAGGGTTTTCGCGACGGAGGCTTTAAATAGGCGAAGAGGCGGCGCAGGAGGGTCGAAGGGGTGCCCACACCATAGGGTGGCGCGGGCCCCCCCCTGGCCGCGCCGGCCTATGGTCTGGGGGCCCAGTGCCCCCTCTCTGGCGGCTCTCGGGTGTTCTGGATGCTTCCGGGCAAAATAGGAACATGGGCGTTGATTTCGTCCGATTCCGAGAATATTTCGTTACTAGGATTTCTGAAACCAAAAACAGCAGACAGAACTGTCACTTCGGCATCTTGTTAATAGGTTAGTTCCAGAAAATGCACGAATATGACATAAAGTGTGCATAAAACATGTAGATAACATCAATAATGTGGCATGGAACATAAGAAATTATCGATACGTCGGAGACGTATCAGCATCCCCAAGCTTAGTTCTGCTCGTCCCGAGCAGGTAAAACGATAACACAGATAATTTCTGGAGTGACATGCCATCATAACCTTGATCATACTATTTGTAAAGCATATGTAGCGAATGCAGCGATCAAAACAATGTATATGACATGAGTAAACAAGTGAATCATATAGCAAAGACTTTTCATGAATAGCACTTCAAGACAAGCATCAATAAGTCTTGCATAAGAGTTAACTCATAAAGCAATAATTCAAAGTAAAGGTATTGAAGCAACACAATGGAAGATTAAGTTTCAGTGGTTGCTTTCAACTTGTAACATGTATATCTCATGGATAGTTGTCAATGCAAAGTAATATAACAAGTGCAATATGCAAGTATGCAGGAATCAATGCACAGTTCACACAAGTGTTTGCTTCTTGAGGTGGAGAGAAATAGGTGAACTGACTCAACATAAAAGTAAAAGAAAGGCCCTTCGCAGAGGGAAGCAGGGATTAAATCATGTGCTAGAGCTTTTTAAGTTTTGAAATCATATAGAGCATAAAAGTAAAGTTTTGAGAGGTGTTTGTTGTTGTCAACGAATGGTAATGGGTACTCTAACTACCTTATCAACCAGACTTTCAAGAGCGGCTCCCATGAAGGACGTTATCTCTACCAGCAAGGTAGATCATTCCTCTTCTCTTTTGTTTACACATGTATTTTAGTTTCATTATAGGTGACACTCCTCCCAACCTTTTGCTTACACAAGCCATGGCTAACCGAATCCTCGGGTGCCTACCATCATTCACATACCATGAAGGAGTGTCTATTTGCAAAATTAAGTTGCTTGCTGATGAATCAGAGCAAAACATGTGAAGAGAATTATTAATGCAAGTTGTAATTAATTGGGGCTGGGAACCCCATTGCCAGCTCTTTTTGCAAAATTATTGGATAAGCGGATGAAGCCACTAGTCCATTGTGAAAGTCTGTCAAGAGTAAATGACAAGGTCGAAAGATAAACACCACATACTTCCTCATGAGCTATAAAACATTAACACAAATTGAGAAGCATTTTGAAGGTTTAAAGGTAGCACATGAAGTAATTTACTTGGAATGGCAGGAAATACCATGTAGTAGGTAGGTATGGTGGACACAAATGGCATGGTGTTTGGCTCAAGTATTTTGGATGCATGAGAAGTATTCCCTCTCGATACAAGGTTTAGGCTAGCAAGGCTATTTGAAACAAACACAAGGATGAAGCGGTGCAGCAAAACTCACATAAAAGACATATTGAAAACATTATAAGACTCTACACCATCTTCCTTGTTGTTCAAACTCAATACTAGAAATTATCTAGACTTTAGAGAAACCAATTATGCAAACCAAATTTTAGCATGCTCTATGTATTTCTTCATTAATAGGTGCAAAGTATATGATGCAAGAGCTTAAACATGAGCACAACAATTGCCAAGTATCACATTACCCAAGACATTTATAGCAATTACTACATGTATCATTTTCCAATTCCAACCATATAACAATTTAACGAAGAGAAAACTTCGCCATGAATATTATGAGCTAAGAACACATGTGTTCATACGAACCAGCGGAGCGTGTCTCTCTCCCACACAAGCATTTATTCAAACAAAAAAAAATAGAAACAAATAAACAGACGCTCCAAGAAAAGCACATAAGATGTGATGGAATAAAAATATAGTTTCAGGGGAGGAACCTGATAATGTTGTCGATGAAGAAGGGGATGCCTTGGGCATCCCCAAGCTTAGACGCTTGAGTCTTCTTGATATATGCAGGGGTGAACCACCGGGGCATCCCCAAGCTTAGACTTTTCACTCTTCTTGATCATAGTATATCATCCTCCTCTCTTGACCCTTGAAAACTTCCTCCACACCAAACTCAAAACAAACTCATTAGAGGGTTAGTGCATAATCAAAATTTCACATGTTCAGAGGTGACACAATCATTCTTAACACTTCTGGACATTGCCCAAAGCTACTGGAAGTTAATGGAACAAAGAAATCCATCCAACACAGCGAAAGAAGCAATGCGAAATAAAAGGCAGAATCTGTCAAAACAGAACAGTCCGTAAAGACGAATTTTAAAATGGCACCAGACTTGCTCAAATGAAAATGCTCAAATTGAATGAAAGTTGCGTACATATCTGAGGATCACTCACGTAAACTGGCATAATTTTCGGAGTTACCTACAGAGAATTTTGCCCAGATTCGTGACAGCAAAGAAATCTGAAACTGCGCAGTAATCCAAATCTAGTATCAACCTTGCTATCAAAGACTTTACTTGGCACAACAAAACACAAAACTAAGATAAGGAGAGGTTGCTACAGTAGTAAACAACTTCCAAGACACAAATATAAAATAAAGTGCTGTAGCAAAATAAACACATGGGTTATCTCCCAAGAAGTTCTTTCTTTATAGCCATTAAGATGGGCTCAGCAGTTTTAATGATGCACTCGCAAGAAATAGTATTTGAAGCAAAAGAGAGCATCAAGAGGCAAATTCAAAACACATTTAAGTCTAACATGCTTCCTATGCATAGGAATCTTGTAAATAAACAAGTTCATGAAAAGCAAAGTAACAAGCATAGGAAGATAAAACAAGTATAGCTTCAAAAATTTCAGCACATAGAGAGGTGTTTTAGTAACATGAAAATTTCTACAACCATATTTTCCTCTCTCATAATAACTTTTAGTAGTGTCATGAGAAAACTCAACAATATAACTATCACATAAAGCATTCTTATCATGAGTCTCATGCATAAAATTATTACTACTCCCAACATAAGCATAGTTATTCTTATTAATTGTAGTAGGAGCAAATTCAACAAAGTAGCTATCATTATTATTCTCATCAAGTGTAGGAGGCATAGTATTATCATCATAAAAATTACTCTCCATAGTAGGCGGCACTAAAAGACCAATATCATTATAATCATCATAAATAGGAGGCAAAGTATCATCAAAGAAAATTTTCTCCTCAATGCTTGGGGGACTAAAAAGATCATGAAAACCAGCTTCCCCAAGCTTAGAACTTTCTATATCATTATCAACAATGGTGTTCAAAGCGTTCATACTAATATTACTACCAGCATGCAAATAAGATTCCATAGGTTTTTTAATTTTTGCATCAAACAATCCATGTTTTAAATCAGGAAATAGAATAAGAAGCTCATTCTTGTCCATTATGCCAAACTAGTGTAAACAAGAAACAAAAAGATGCAATTGCAGGATCTAAAGGAAATAGCTTCGAGTACTTACAACGGCAAAAATAGCTTAGTAGCCGAGATCCGGAGTGTGAGTACCTTTTACCTTTCCTCCCCGGCAACGGCGCCAGAAAATAGCTTGATGTCTACGCCCCCCCTCCTTTTCCTGTAGACAGTGTTGGGCCTCCAAGAGCAGAGGTTTGTAGAACAGCAGCAAGTTTTCCCTTAAGTGGATCACCCAAGGTTTATCGAACTCAGGGAGGAAGAGGTCAAAGATATCCCTCTCATGCAACCCTGCAACCACAAAGCAAGAAGTCTCTTGTGTCCCCAACACACCTAATAGGTGCACTAGTTCGGCGAAGAGATAGTGAAATACAGGTGGTATGAATATATATGAGCAAGAGCAACGGTGCCGAGAAAATAGCTTGCGGGCGTGTAGTTGATGGTGGTAGTATTGCGACGATAGTAACACAGTGAAACAGTAAACAAGCAGTAGTAACGCAGCAGTATTTAGGAACAAGGCCTAGGGATTACACTTTCACTAATGGACACTCTCAACATTGATCACATAACAGAATAGATAAATGCATACTCTACACTCTTGTTGGATGATGAACACATTGCGTAGGATTACACGAACCCTCAATGCCGGAGTTAACAAGCTCCACAATTCAATGTTCATATTTAAATAACCTTAGAGTGCATGAAAGATCAATTCGACTAACCAAGTACTAACATAGCATGCACACTGTCACCTTCATGCTTATGTAGGAGGAATAGTACACATCAATACTATCATAGCAATAGTTAACTTCATAATCTACAAGAGATCATAATCATAGCATAAACCAAGTACTAACACGGATGCACAGACTGTCACCATTACACCGTGTAGGAGGAATAAAACTACTTTAATAACATTGCTAGAGTAGCACATAGATAAATTGTGATACAAAATACATTGCAATCATAAAGAGATATAAATAAGCACCTCACTATGCCATTCATAACAGTGAATAAGTATTCTGTGAAATATAGCCTAAGAGACCCACACGGTGCACACACTGTCACCTTTACACACGTGGGACAAGGAGTCTCCGGAGATCACATAAGTAAAATTCACTTGACTAGCATAACGACATCTAGATTACAAGCATCATCATATGAATCTCAATCATGTAAGGCAGCTCATGAGATTATTGTATTGAAGTACATAGGAGAGAGATGAACCACATAGCTACCGGTACAGCCCCGAGCCTCGATGGAGAACTACTCCCTCCTCATGGGAGCAGCTGTGGTGATGAAGATGGCGGTGGTGATGATGGAGAAGCCTTCCGGGGGCACTTCCCCGTTCCGGCAGCGTGCCGGAACAGAGACTCCTGTCCCCCAGATCTTGGCTTCGCGATGGCGGCGGCTCTGGAAGGTTTCTGTGGGTTTCGTCGAACGCAATAGGGTTTTCGCGACGGAGGCTTTAAATAGGCGAAGAGGCGGCGCAGGAGGGTCGAAGGGGTGCCCACACCATAGGGTGGCGCGGGCCCCCCCTGGCCGGGCCGGCCTATGGTCTGGGGGCCCAGTGCCCCCTCTCTGGCGGCTCTCGGGTGTTCTGGATGCTTCCGGGCAAAATAGGAACATGGGCGTTGATTTCGTCCGATTCCGAGAATATTTCGTTACTAGGATTTCTGAAACCAAAAACAGCAGAAAACGAGAACGCGGCACTTCGGCATCTTGTTAATAGGTTAGTTCCAGAAAATGCACGAATATGACATAAAGTGTGCATAAAACATGTAGATAACATCAATAATGTGGCATGGAACATAAGAAATTATCGATACGTCGGAGACGTATCACATGGCCGCAAGCCACTGCGGGTCGCGGAGAGCAGCCCGGGCAGAGGCGGGCAGGGGTGATGGCGTGGAAGCTGAAGGCGCGGAAGTTGACGCGGTGCAGACGTACTCGTCCGAGGGGAACCGCGTGCTCGGGACGCGAATCCCTGCACGGGCGCGCGTGAGGGGCCCCGTGGCCGGCGGCGGAGGAGGCGGCGGCGGAGCCGGAGGCGAGCGTCGCTCGGCGAGGATGGTGCGGCGCTGAGCTGAGGCGCGAGGGCGACGCAAGCGGCATCGAGGCGGATGAACCCGGCGAACGGGCGTCGCCCGGCGAAGACGGCGCGGCGCCCGAGCTGAGGCTCGAGGGCGACGCAGGCGGCGTCGAGGCGGGCGTCGGCGCAGGTGTCGGCGCGGGTGTGGGCGTGGGGTCACCCGAGACATGGCTCGAGGGTGACCCAGAGGGTGGCGAGGCAGCGCCCGAGACAGAGCTCAAGGGCGCGGTGGAGAACGACGAGGCAGTGCCCGAGTCCGAGCTCGAGGGCACTGCAGCCGGCGGACCTACAGGGGGTCGACGCCGGGGACCATCAGTAGTCGAAGGAGGAGTGTCGACCACCTGTCTCTGTGCAAAAGGAAAGCAATGCTCATCAAAGTACACGTGCCGGGAAGTGATGACACGGTGAGAAACCGGATCATAGCAGCGGTAGCCTTTGGTGTTAGCCGGGTAACCGAGGAAAACACACGGAACGGAACGAGGGGCGAGTTTATGAGGAGTGGTGGTGGCGATACTAGGATAACAACGACAACCGAAAATCCGAAGACCGTCGTAAGATGGAGGGGAACCGTAAAGGAGTTGATGAGGTGCATAGTTCCAACGGGGACGACACGGACGAAGGTTGACAAGGAGGGTGGCGGTGGCTAAGGCGTCAGGCCAAAAGGTGGGGGGAACATGGCTGTGGAATAGGAGTGTGCGGACGCAGTCGTTGAGGGTGCGGAGGATACGCTCGGCGCGGCCGTTTTGTTGGGACGTGTATGGACAGGTTAGATGGAAAATAGTGCCGTGAGAGGAGAGTAGGGTGCGGACGGCGACATTGTCAAACTCTTTTCCGTTGTCAGTTTGGAGGGCGTGGATGGGGCGACCGAACTGGGTGGAAACATAGGCGTAGAAGGCTGTGAGAGTGGTGGCGACATCGGACTTTTTACGGAGGGGAAACGTCCACACAAAGTGAGAAAAATCATCAAGAATAACTAGGTAATAAAGACGACCAGAATTACTCGGGATTGGAGAGGTCCATACATCATTATGAATTAACTCAAAAGGAAAAGACGGAACAGTGGAAGACTGACTAAAAGGAAGACGGACGTGTTTACCAAGACGACACGCTTCACAACTATGTGAAGACTGTTTAGTAGATGAAAACGAAAACCCCCTCATTATTTGGTGAAGCGTGTTGGCACTGGGATGTCCAAGACGAGCATGCCAAAGATCAACGCCTGCGGAGAGAGCACGAGGTGCGGCGCCGGAGGTGGAAGGCGACATTAATAGCGTGTATACACACGTCCGTTGGGAACCCCAAGAGGAAGGTGTGATGCGTACAGATGCAAGTTTTCCCTCAGTAAGAAACCAAGGTTTATCGAACCAGTAGGAGCCAAGAAGCACGTTGAAGGTTGATGGCGGCGAGATGTAGTGCGGCGCAACACCAGGGATTCCGGCGCCAACGTGGAACCTGCACAACACAACCAAAGTACTTTGCCCCAACGAAACAGTGAGGTTGTCAATCTCACCGGCTTGCTGTAACAAAGGATTAGATGTATAGTGTGGATGATGATTGTTTGCAGAAAACAGTAGAACAAGTATTGCAGTAGATTGTATTCGATTAAAAGAATGGACCGGGGTCCACAGTTCACTAGAGGTGTCTCTCCCATAAGATAAATAGCATGTTGGGTGAACAAATTACAGTTGGGCAATTGACAAATAAAGAGAGCATGACAATGCACATATACATGATATGATGAGTATTGTGAGATTTAATTGGGCATTACGACAAAGTACATAGACCGCTATCCAGCATGCATCTATGCCTAAAAAGTCCACCTTCAGGTTATCATCCGAACCCCTTCCAGTATTAAGTTGCAAACAACAGACAATTGCATTAAGTATGGTGCGTAATGTAATCAATAACTACATCCTCGGACATAGCATCAATGTTTTATCCCTAGTGGCAACAGCACATCCACAACCTTAGAACTTTCTCACACATGTCCCAGATTTAATGGAGGCATGAACCCACTATCGAGCATAAATACTCCCTCTTGGAGTTAAGAGCAAAAACTTGGCCAGAGCCTCTACTAATAACGGAGAGCATGCAAGATCATAAACAACACATAGGTAATAAATTGATAATCAACATAACATAGTATTCTCTATCCATCGGATCCCAACAAACACAACATATATCATTACAGATAGATGATCTTGATCATGTTAGGCAGCTCACAAGATCCGACAATGAAGCACAATGAGGAGAAGACAACCATCTAGCTACTGCTATGGACCCATAGTCCAGGGGTGAACTACTCACTCATCACTCCGGAGGCGACCATGGCGGTGTAGAGTCCTCCGGGAGATGATTCCCCTCTACGGCAGGGTGCCGGAGGCGATCTCCTGAATCCCCCGAGATGGGATTGGCGGCGGCGGCGTCTCTGGAAGGTTTTCCGTATCGTGGCTCTCGGTACTGGGGCTATTATCGACGGAGGCTTAAATAGGCGGAAGGGCAGGTCAGGGGGCCACACGAGGGGACCAGACGATAGGCCGACGCGACCAAGACCTGTGCCGCACCGCCCTAGTGTCTGGCCACCTCGTGGCCCCACTTCGTCTCTCCTTCGGTCTTCTGGAAGCTTCGTGGAAAAATAGGACCCTGGGCGTTGATTTCGTCCAATTCCGAGAATATTTCCTTACTAGGATTTCTGAAACCAAAAACAGCAGAAAACAACAACTGGCTCTTCGGCATCTCGTTAATAGGTTAGTGCCGGAAAATGCATAATAATGACATATAATGTGTATAAAACATGTGAGTATCATCATAAAAGTAGCATGGAACATAAGAAATTATAGATACGTTTGAGACGTATCAAGCATCCCCAAGCTTAGTTCCTACTCGTCCCGAGTAGGTAAACGATAACAAAGATAATTTCTTAGTGACAATGCTACCAACATCTAAAGGTATAATAGATGCCCCCCATAGGGGGTCTCACAATGATTTGAGCTTCTCAGACGTCGGATGAATCCATCTAGGAAATCTCAGACGTTCATTTTGGTCCTCCTCTCACTAGCTAACCCCATGCAATATCCATTTTTTACCCGCATCCGGCTGCAAATGGGTCCCACCTTGGTCCGGGCCCGCACGTCAGTCTCTGCGGCTGGGATTTGGTTGGCCGCCTCCCCCAATCCCCACTCGCGAGCGTCCTCCTCCAATCCCCATCCCTGCCCTTCCTCCCCCAATCCCCTCACTCTCCCACGTCTCCTTCCAAACCCTAGCTGCCACCAGCCCCCCCATCCAGGCGTCTCTCCTCCCCAATCGCCTCCCACGTCTCTCCGGCCATACAACCGCGATTCCTGGTCGCCGCCATCTCCTCCCCCGCGGGCTGCTGCTTTGCTCTGCCTCTCCATCCTCCTCGCTGAGGTACCCGACGACATGGAACCAGCAAGGTCGCATCTTCCTCGAAGCAGCGCAGGAGGAGCAGGCGCCCAAAAGGGCCATCCAATCGGTGGTCAACAAGAGAAGCCTGGGTCATGGACGTCGCCGAACTCGGATGCGACGTCCACCCTCTTGCAGGTAACAAAAAAGCCTCTACGTTGTTGATTTGATTCCTCTCCTCTCTCTTCCACTCCTCTCTTTTTATTTAGTACCCACAACTTTTGATCTTTGTTGGTACAGATGCGTTTTTAGTTTTTATATATACGTACAAGCTTTTGCCCCTATGTGCCACATGAATGACTTCAGTCCAGGGATAGAGCTCGATTGCTTGCCATTGAAGCTCTCCAATGCAGACATCCAAGTTCTTTGTTATTTTGTGATGAACTGATGGATTGTGTAGAATGATACATTTTTTCTCTTTAAAATTAAAATATAAACATGTGGCATTATATTAGTTACATGGGCTATATCAGTGCAACATCGAAGAGGAAAGTTTGTGTACTGTGTGTTTCAGATTTGTTGGAATTCTTATTAAAGAAATTATGCAGTGAGTTTTCCATTTTATTCCTCTTGCTTTGTCCCATTCTTTTTTACAATATGCTTCCCATATTTAGCAGGGAGGTGGAAACACTGACGATTGTCTCACCAGGCTGCTCAATTGGGTCTGAAGCCAAGGATCTAAATGTGAGGTGCCCAACATCCTAGAGAACAATGAGCCAAAATAACCCTACTCCTCCGGTAAACGTTTATGCATTTATACTCTTGATGTATGCTTTAGCTTTGAGGAGGCAAGAAATTTATTTATATCTGTGGAGGCTAGATTTTCTTTTGATTTTCTCACTTCCACAGCTGCTTGGAAGTAAATAAAGAATTTCCATTATCCTGGAGTGCATCATTGAAATGGAGCTCATTGAAATCATTGTAAGTGCCAATATATCATTCCGCTTTTTCAGATGATTGGATATCTTAGATAATCATCGTCTCATTGGTTCTATTTGATGTTCTCACTTTTTTAATGATAGATGGTTGAAGGATGAGGTGGAGCCAACAAGTGCAGCAATGAAAATTGTGAACAATTAGTTAGAAGGTGACAATTGTGGATGTTTTTACTACTGTTGCATATGAGAAATTTTGTTTCTTTTATTATGTGCTAGCATGGAATTATAAAGATTTTGCGTATGCTACCCTACCTGGCAGAAAATTCTTCGGCTCTTATATTCGCAACCTCGTCCATGTGGTTTGCCACCTCTTTAATATATATGACCTGCTTTCTTTTCGTTTTTATGCACATATGATTTTACTGGAGGATTTTACCTCATTGTTCTCTTAGACAGCTAACACAAGATTTTCTTCTGCTATGTGCCTTCAGGTTGTAGGACAAGGTCCATTCCTTTGGTTCAGAACATTTTGCTTCCGAAACGAAGTAGTACTGAAATCAATGCTCGAGTAAATCTTGAGATGAATGCAGTTACTGAGTTGCTTGATCTGGACATTTTCATACCTAAGGTAGTTGTCCACACTTCTCTATCCGATCAGCCATGTGCTATGCTATTGTCATGCCATCTCCCTAATTCCCTAACTCCTCTTTGCTTTGTGCTTATCCCATTTTATTCTTGTGGTTTTCATTGAATGTAATTGCATTGAATTGTAACCATATGGTACATAGACAACGACATTTCTGACATGAAGGGAAAATAAGCTTTAACATTGCGCAACATAAAGCTCAAAGCCTTAGTTTTGGCCTCTTGATAGCTGTATTCAAAATTGCTATAAAAAACTACCTGACAATCTATTTTGTACAGAAAAGAAGTGATGTTATGGACTCTCGAGTATCGAAAGTATAGGAAGTGCAGTGTGTATCAATTATATTAGCCAATTTGCCTTTGCATGAAAAGTTAAATCCATCTGTCATGTTATATCAGTTATGATCTTATTATTTACTGTTCTTATACTTTCTGCAGAAAAATACCAGGTTGTTTAAAAGGTTGGATCTTAGCTTTTCTTTTCTTGGTTATGAGGTCAAAGATTCTACTGCTAGGATGAAAAGTAAATCACTTGAACATATCAGTTTACATGTATCAGATAACACTTCTGGTTCTTTACCTTGCCAAGGCCGATAGGATTTGTCTTCAGCCTGTCCAGCGGACTAGATGGACTTTTGGGCAAAAGGCTACCATTGAGCTCACTCAGTATATTTATTATTCTTTAATGTTCTCCTTTGTTTTTATAAATGCTATATGATTTCGATGTTGTTTCTTGTGCCGTGATCTGAAATAGGTTCTGGTTTAGTTCTTTGTTTAGTCATTTTGTTAACATAAGCAAACTAAAGAGATGGTCAAGCTATAAACCCTGCTTTACTTGCCATGATTTTTGTTTCCTAGGTTGATAGTGTGCTAATTACATAGATCTCTCGGAAGCATATCACAAGGTTTCTCCGCTCGCACCTGGGAATGAGAAATCTCCAGGGTTGTATTTCTTCTTTGTTCTGATATATCATCATTCGGGATCGATAGGGCATAAAAGCACCTATTAGTTCGACTTATACGAGTGCTTGAGTAGGTCCACTAATTTTGGTTATAGGGTAAGTGTTGGTTTTTAGTATTCTGTGGGATTGAAGCATTTCACTAATGTCAAATTTTGAAAGCAATTTGACTATCAGTGAGATCATCTAACAACCATGTTTGGATCTGGTTCTTTGCAGATCTAAACTACACTATTCCATCCTATGTTCTCTCTGATTTAATTCAGGTAAATGGCTATTATAATATTTCCCTTTTCAGTGCCACTTCCTTCGTTTTAGAGAGTGGCTATAAATAATCACCATGCTAACTCTCTGAATGTAGTGCAGAAAATATTTAGCTCACGTTCAGTTTCGTTTTAGTCTGACCTTAAATTAAGTAGCTTACGAGTTTGTGAATCTACCAACCCAGTATATCACAAAGCAAGGCAAGTTGACTATACGTACATGGTTTAGGTTTTGCAGTATCTACATAGACTACATGGTTAAGGTTTTGCAGTATCTACATGTGATCTAAGCATTGTTTTATTTGTGTAATGTTGTTCGGCTGTTTAACCAGGCTTTCTTATTTCTGCATCACAGGTGCATCATGAACTTCAACGATATCACGCACCATTTCCTGCTTTCTATTTACGCTGCCCTTGATCTGAAGAAAAAGAAAAAAAATACGCAGCAGTATGGATTGGATTTCACTTGCTACCGTTTTATTTATTCCCAGAGCAATTTAACTCATTGGTATTCTGAATTACAGGCTAGGCGCAGTCCATGCAACTGCTATGGACATTCAGAGGGCCTCTCCTGAATCTGCTGAATTATGTATTGGGAGCGATGGGGTAGGTCTATTTGACAACGTGCTATGTGTGTTTCTTCAGCCAAGATTAAGGTGCCCTGCTTACCGCGCTTCATAGTCTCCTAAAAGTCTTTTTTATCGATAAAAATGCAGTCTGATATTTTATAGTCCAATGACTGCGGAGCTTTGGATAATGGAGCTACGTTTGCATTGATTCAGCAGAAAACAGAGCTTTGCATTCACCCAAACTACCCCACTAAAGTGTTGACATATAAATTCCATCGAAGTATTATTGAATAATATTTAGAAAGCAATACACATTTGCTATGCTTAAATCTGATAGACAAATTATCAGCAGGTGAAGTCATGTGGTACTTCAAGAAACAATTGTTTTTCCTCTCTTTTGTCCAAAATTCTATATGACCCTCCTGGATATTGAAAAAATATCGGTCTAGGTATTTCTTGTATGCTTCAGACTTGGAGACGCAAAATACATAATTTTATGTGTGTAAACTTTGTTGTTCTCTTATCGTTTCTAGCTTCTTCGTACATTCAATTTCCTGCTGTAGTTATTAACTTGAAAAGGGAATAACTTATCATGGGATATGTCTCAACCCTTAGTAAAGTGCAGTCACATGAATTTCAGATTCTTTTTTCACGGCTATTGGAGTAATTCAAATATTCACATTCATCTCTATTCAATGCTTGGGGTTTTCAGCTTCTGAGTTTACTATGACACTATTATTTCAGCATCTGAATTATGAAATACTTGGCAAGTAGCTTATGCCTTTCCTGATTTGTTGGTATCTCTGTGTCTGTGCTTGCAGTTTCACTATTTTAGCATCAAGCACTGAAAATAATTGACTCATGTTATCTTCACTATTTCCCCCTTTGATTCTAGATGCTACATTTATCTGCATTGTGTTCTAACATATTGATATCGTTTTCTGTTTCCACTCATCTGTAAAAGGAAATAATGTTTGCGTTATCATGTTTCTTGAACCTCTACAGGATTAGAATTACCATAAAGTGACGGATTACATGTACATAGCATCAATCAATTTGTACAGACAATTCATATAAATAAAGTTTTGTTAAGAGTGTGGAGGCTCTTATGAAGTTTTGTACAGGTAGCTCCTGCTGATGAGTCAATGGATCGAGCTTTAGCAAGGTTAATCATCGGTGAGAACGAGCTTTAGCCGTTCATCGCGCTATCGTCTAGACCCCCGCGCTGCTGCTGTCCTCGTCCCCGTCGCACCGCTGCATCTCCTTGCCATGCCAGCAGGGGTGAGCAGCATCTGGTAGCGCCTTCTCCTGTCCTCTTCGCTGTTCGTCGGCGTGCCTCTGTGTGAGATACCGGCAGCGGTAGGCGATTTGGTGCGGTGGTCAGGAGATTTGGCTGTGGTGGGCGTTTAGGGAGATGGACTGGGGAAGAAGGCGGTGGGACAGTGGTGGGCGGCTAGCGGCAACTACATGGGTGGTAAAGCGTCAAGAAAAAATCCACTTGCAGGTTTCTCCCTCCCTCCCCGCCCCCTCTCTCTAATCCCCATAGATCCTTACCTTTTGGCATGTTGCTCTCTCTCCAAATCCCCACGTATCCTCATTTTCATTTGTGCAGGTCTCATCCTTGACAAAATATATGTAAGTCTGATATTGCTATGCTGTTTAGAAACCATGTGTATAGGGCCATGTATAGCTTTTTGCAAAGCAGGTCGTGATTAAAATCTAGCTGCAGACAACTTCAGTTTGTAAGGGGTTCCCGAGCACCCTAGCTGTTCTTTTTGGAGTTTTTTTTTTGTTTTTGCGGTCAGTTGATGCCTTTAATTTCTTAAACTTTAGGCGTTTGATTTCTGATGTTTTGCAGCCACCAAGTGTTGGCTTTGCTCTAGCGACATCGTTCGTCCTACATCATTTGGTGAGTACAGCCATCTCCGTTTCTTTGACTATTGCAGCAGTTATACTCTTATTTTTTAAATAATTTGGGTTTATCTTTCTATTGAAAATAAGCTGGATGAGATGCTTTTCACCTTGCAAGCAGTTTCCATTTGCGTATATCCATGTTTGTGTGCATATTGGAAATAAAAGAAAGACAAGGTAACTGTTTCGAATGTATTTCCATTCTACTTTTTCAGCAACCTGAAGGTTCCCTAATGTGATCTGATATTGGAAATGCATGCACCGGTCCGTTTAATGCATAGCTTGCACACACTTATTCCACACACGATTTTGGTAAATCTGCATTTGTTTTCTTGCTTTTTTCCATTTATGAGCAACTCATACATAGGACAAGAAGTACAAGATATTAAGATGTGAGATTAGTATTTATGGAATAACATCCAATCATGTGCTAAATGCCTTTCAGTCATCCTGCTAAAGATATGCTAGGAAAGTAGGCTAATATTATGGTTATAGAATCTTATGCATATTAGATTCTTTTGTTTATACCTACACAGTCGGCTTTTATGGTTTTCTGAACTATGGACACTGGTTGATTTTGTAGGATAACGTAGCATAGAAAACAAAAATTTTCCTACCGCGAACACGAAATCCAAGCCAAGATGCAATCTAGAAGACGGTAGCAACGAGGGGATTATCGAGTCTCACCCTTGAAGAGATTCCAAAGCCTACAAGAGGAGGCTCTTGTTGCTGCGGTAGACGTTCACTTGCCGCTTGCAAAAGCACGTAGAAGATCTTGATTACGATCGGTTCCGGCGCCACGAACGGGCAGCACCTCCGTACTCGGTCACACGTTCGGTTGTTGATGAAGACGACGTCCACCTCCCCGTTCCAGCGGGCAGCGGAAGTAGTAGCTCCTCTTGAATCCGACAGCACGACGGCGTGGTGTCGGTGGTGGTGGAGAAGTCCGGCGGAGCTTCGCTAAAGCTACGCGGGAGTTATGGAGGAGAGGGGGGCGGCTAGGGTTTGGGAGGGGGTGGCCGGCCACTCAAGGGGGGCGGCCAGCTTGTGGTCTTGGGGTGGCCGGCCCCCTCCCCTTGGCCCCTCATTATATAGGTGGATCCCCAAGAGTTGGTCTCCAAGTTTTCGAATAAGACCCGAACCAAAAACCTTCCATATGGTGGGGAAACCTAGCCAAGCTAGGACTCCCACCAAAGGTGGGATTTCCACCTCCCATATGGGGGGGTTGGCCGGCCCCCGAAGGGGGAGTCCACTTGGGACTCCTCCCCCACTAGGGCTGGCCGGCCATGGAGGTGGAGTCCCATGTGGACTCCACCTTCCTTGGTGGTTTCTTCCGGACTTTTCTAGAACCTTCTAGAACCTTCCATAGAACCTTCCGCGACATTTTAATTCACATAAAATGACATCCTATATATGAATCTTATTCTCCGGACCATTCCGGAACTCCTCGTGATGTCCGGGATCTTATCCGGGACTCCGAACAAATATTCGAACTCCATTCCATATTCAATTTCTACCATTTCAACATCCAACTTTAAGTGTGTCACCCTACGGTTCGTGAACTATGCGGACATGGTTGAGTACTCACTCCGACCAATAACCAATAGCGGGATCTGGAGATCCATAATGGCTCCCACATATTCAACGATGACTTTAGTGATCGAATGAACCATACACATATAATACCAATTCCCTTTGTCACGCGATATTTTTACTTGTCCGAGGTTTGATCTTCGGTATCACTTTATACCTTGTTCAACCTCGTCTCTGACAAGTACTCTTTACTCGTACCGTGGTATGTGGTCTCTTATAAACTTATTCATATGCTTGCAAGACATTAGACGACATTCCACCGAGAGGGCCCAGAGTATATCTATCCGTCATCGGGATGGACAAATCCCACTTTGTTGATCCATATGCTTCAACTCATACTTTCCGGATACTTAATCCCACCTTTATAGCCACCCATTTACGCGGTGGTGTTTGGTGTAATCAAAGTACCTTTCCGGTATAAGTGATTTATATGATCTCATGGTCATAAGGACTAGGTAATCGTGTATCGAAAGCTTATAGCAAATAACTTAATGACGAGATCTTATGCTACGCTTAATTGGGTGTGTCCATTACATCATTCATATAATGATATAACCTTGTTATTAATAACATCCAATGTTCATGATTATGAAACTAATCATCCATTAATCAACAAGCTAGTTTAAGAGGCATACTAGGGACTTCTTGTTTGTCTACATATCACACATGTACTAATGTTTCGGTTAATACAATTATAGCATGATATATAAACATTTATCATAAACATAAAGATATAAATAATAACCACTTTATTATTGCCTCTAGGGCATATCTCCTTCAGTCTCCCACTTGCACTAGAGTCAATAATCTAGATTACATTGTAATATACCTAACACCCATGGCATTCTGGTGTTGGTCATGCTTTGCCCTAGGGAGAGCTTTAGTCAACGGATCTGCTACATTCAGATCAGTGTGTACTTTGCAAATCTTTACTTCTCCATCTTCGATGTACTCGCGAATCGAGTGGTAACGCAGCTTGATATGCTTCAGCCTCTTGTGTGACCTTGGTTCTTGTGCATTGGCGATGGCACCCATGTTGTCACAATATATGACTAGTGGGTCCAATGCACTAGGAACCACACCGAGCTCTATAATGAACCTCTTCATCCATACCGCTTCTGATGAAGCCTCTGAAGCCGCTATGTACTCCGATTCTGTTGAGGATTTCGCCACCGTGCACTGCTTCGAGCTTGCCCAGCTTACTGCAGCATCATTCAATATAAACACGTACCCAGATTGTGACTTAGAGTCATCAGGATCAGTGTTCCAACTTGCATCTGTGTAACTTGTTACAACGAGCTCTTGGTCACCTCCATAACAAAGAAACATATCCTTAGTTCTTTTCAAGTACTTCAGGATATTCTTGACCGTTGTCCAGTGTTCCATTCCTGGATCACTTTGATATCTGCTAGTCAAACTAACAGCATGTGCTATATCCGGTCTTGTACATAGCATGGCATACATGATAGAGCCCATCGCCGAGGCATAGGGGATCCGACTCATCCTTTCTCTTTCTTCTGTAGTAGCCGGACCTTGAGTCTTACTCAAGACCTTGCCTGGTAACATAGGTAAGAATCCTTTCTTACTTTCGTCCATTCTAAACTTCTTTAGAATCTTGTCCAGGTATGTACTCTGTGATAGCCCTATTAGATGTCTTGATCTATCTCTATAAATCTTGATGCCTAATATATATGATGCTTCACCAAGGTCTTTCATTGAAAAACTATTATTCAAATAACCCTTTACACTGCTTAATAGTTCTATATCATTCCCAATCAATAATATGTCATCTTCATATAATATCAGGAATGCTACAGAGCTCCCACTCACTTTCTTGTAAATACAGGCCTCTCCATGACACTGTATAAACCCGAAGTCTTTGATCACCTTATCAAAGCGTCGGTTCCAACTTCTTGATGCTTGCTTCAGTCCATAAATTGAACGCTGAAGTTTGCATACTTTGTCAGCATTTTTAGGATCGACAAAACCTTTGGGTTGTACCATATACAACTCTTCCTCAATGTCACCATTAAGGAACGCCGTTTTGACATCCATCTGCCAAATCTCATAATCAAAAAATGCAGCTATTGCTAACAAAATCCTCACAGATTTTAGCTTCGCTACAGGTGAGAAAGTCTCATCGTAGTCAACTCCTTGAATTTGTCGGAAACCCTTTGCGACAAGTCGAGCTTTATAGACAGTAATATTACCATCATCATCTGTTTTTCTCTTGAAGATCCATTTATTCTCAACAGCCTTTCGGCTATCAGGTAAGTCTACCAAAGTCCATACTTTGTTATCATACATGGATCCCATTTCGGATTTCATGGCTTCTTGCCATTTGTTGGAATCTGGGCTCATCATTGCTTCTTCATACGTCACAGGGTCCTCATCATTGTTATCCACAATCATGACATTTAGACAAGGATCATACCAATCAGGAGTGGCACGTTCCCTTGTCGATCTGCGAGGTTCAGTAGTTTCTTCGTTCGAAGTTCTATGATCATTATCATTAGCTTCCTCTGTTGTCGGTGTAGGCGGTACTGGTACAACTTCCGATCGCGCTTCTGCGATCAACGAGTATAGATTCATCAATCTCATCGAGTTCTACTTTTCTTCCAGTCACTTCTTTAGTGAGAAATTCTTTCTCAAGAAAGGTTCCGTTCTTAGCAACAAAGATTTTGCCTTCGGATCTGTGATAGAAAGTGTACCCTATAGTTTCCTTAGGGTATCCTATGAATACGCATTTCTTCGCTTTGGGTTCTAGCTTGTCCGGTTGTAACTTCTTTACATAGGCTTCGCAACCCCAAACTTTCAGGAACGATAGCTTAGGTTTCTTATTAAACCATAATTCATACGGTGTCGTTTCTACGGATTTTGATGGTGCTCTATTTAAAGTGAATGCGGCTGTCTCTAATGCATAACTCCAAAATGATAACGGCAAATCAGTAAGAGACATCATAGAACGAACCATATCTAAGAGAGTTCGATTACGATGTTCGGACACACCGTTACGTTGTGGTGTTCCCGGCGGTGTCAGTTGTGAAAGTATTCTGCATTTCTTTAAATGCACGCCAAACTCATAACTCAGATATTCACCTCCGCGATCAGATCGTAGAAATTTGATCTTCTTGTTACGTTGATTTTCTACTTCACTTTGGAATTCCTTAAACTTCTCGAAAGTTTCGGATTTATGTTTCATGAAATAGATATACCCATATCTACTCAGATCATCTGTGAAGGTTACAACATAACGATAACCACCGCGCGATGCTACGCTCATTGGTCCGCACACATCGGTATGTATGATTTCCAATAAGTCAGTAGCTCGCTCCATTATTCCAGAAAATGGAGTCTTAGTCATTTTTCCCATTAGACATGCTTCGCATCTATCAAGTGACTCAAAGTCAAGTGATTCAAGTAATCCATCAGTATGGAGTTTCTTCATGCGTTTCACTCCAATATGACCAAGACGACAGTGCCACATATAAGTAGAATTATCATTCAATTTAACTCGCTTAGCATCAATGTTATGTATATGTGTATCACTACTATCGAGATCTAACAGAAATAAGCCATTCTTTTCAGGTGCTCGACCATAAAAGATATTATTCATAAAAATAGAACAACCATTATTCTCAGACTTGAATGAATAACCGTCTTGCATTAAACAAGATCCAGATATAATGTTCATGCTCAACGCGGGTACAAAATAACAATTATTTAGGCTTAAAACTAATCCCGAAGGTAGATGTAGAGGAAGTGTGCCGACAGTGATCACATCGACTTTGGATCCATTTCCAACGCGCATCGTCACTTCATCTTTCGGTAGTCTTCGTTTATTCTTTAGTTCTGTTTGAGTTACAAATATGAGCAACCGAACCAGTATCAAATACCAGGTACTAGTACGAGAACGGTGAGATAAACATCTATAACATGTATATCGGATATACCTACTGTCATCTTCTGGACCAGGCCGCGCTTCAGATATGCCAACTACTTGGTGCAATTACGCGTCCAGTGTCCCGTCTCCTTGCGAATAGCACTTCGGCATCGGGCTTAGGGCCAGGTCTTAGGTTTCATAGGAGGCGTGGCAGCTTTCTTGCCACTCTTCCTGTTCTTGCCTTTAGACTTGCCCTGTTTCTTGAAGTTGGTGGTCTTGTTGACCATCAACACTTGGTGCTCTTTCTTGATCTCAATCTCGCAGATTTTAGCATGGAGAAGAGTTCAGGTAACTCTTTGTTCATGTTACGCATATTGTAGTTCATCACAAAGTTCTTGTAACTAGGTGGCAGTGATTGAAGGACACGATTAATCCCGCCTATTAGGAATCACTATTCCCAAGTCTTGAGTTTCTTCGCATGCCGGTCATGGCGAGCATGTGCTCACTAACGGAGCTGCCTTCTTCCATCATGCGGTGAAGAAGTGTTTTGATGCTTCATAGCATTCCACGGCCGCATGAGTCTCAAATATAGTCTTCAACTCATTGATTAACTCATGTGGATCGTGGTGCTCAAAACGTTTTTGAAGATCGGCTTCAGATCGCATAAGATGGCACACTGAACTTGAGAGTACCGAGTTTTCCGAGTTGCGTAAACAGCTTTTACTTCATCGGTTTCAGTTTCTGCAGGAGGGTCACCTAGCGGTGCATCAAGCACATATTGCAGATTTCCGCCATTGAGGAAAATCCTCACATGACGGAACCAGTCGGTGAAGTTGCTACCGTTGCTCTTAAGCTTTTCTTTCTCTAGGAACTGGTTAAAATTGATTGGGGACGCCATATCTACAACATATTTGCAAAAGTTTAGACTAATGTTTATGACAAATTGAGTTCAAATTTTAATTCAATATAATTAAAAACTAGGTGAACTCCCACTCAAAACAATATCCCTCGCATTGTCTTAGTGATCACACGAACCAAATCCACCGCACCTAAGTCCGATCATCACGAGACAAGGTGTGATTTCAATGGCGAACATTCAAAGTGTTCATCATATCAATCATATGATTCATGCTCTACCTTTCGGTATCACGTGTTCCGAGACCATGTCTGTACATGCTAGGCTCGTCAAGGCCACCTTAGTATCCGCATGTGCAAAACTGTCTTGCACCCGTTGTATGCACTTGTTGATTCTATCACATCCGATCATCACGAGATGCTTCGAAACGACAAGTCTTGGCAACGGTGCTACTAAGGATGAACACTTTATTATCCTGAGATTTTAGTGAGAGGGATCATCTTATAATGCTACCGTCGCGATCTAAGCAAAATAAGATGCATAAAAGGATTAACATCACATGCAGTTCATATGTGATATGATATGGCCCTTTTGTCTTTGCGCCTTTGATCTTCATCTCCAAAGCACGGACATGATCTCCATCATCAACAGGCATGATCTCCATCATCGTCGGCGAAGCACCAAGGTCAATGGCGCCATCTTCATGATTGTCCTCCATGTAGCAACTATTACAACTACTTTGAAATACTACTCAACATGAAATTTAAAGACAACCATAAGGCTCCTGCCGGTTGCCACAATACAATAATGATCATCTCATACATAGTCATCATCACATTATGGCCATATCACATCACCAAACCCTGCAAAAACAAGTTAGACATTCTCTAATTTGGTTTGCATATTTTACGTGGTTTAGGGTTTTCGAGTAAGATCCAATCTACCTACGAACATGAACCACAACGGTGATACTAGTGTTGTCAATAGAAGAATAAATTGAATCTTCACTATAGTAGGAGAGACAGACACCCGCAAAGCCACTTATGCAATACAAGTTGCATGTCGAGCGTGGAGCAAATCTCATGAACGCGGTCATGTAAAGTTAGCCCGAGCCGCTTCATCCCACTATGCCACAAAGATGCAAAGTACTCAACTAAAGATAACAAAAGCATCAACGCCCACAAACCATTGTGTTCTACTCGTGCAACCATCTATGCATAGACATGGCTCTGATACCACTGTAGGATAACGTAGCATAGAAAACAAAAATTTTCCTACCGCGAACACGAAATCCAAGCCAAGATGCAATCTAGAAGACGGTAGCAACGAGGGGATTATCGAGTCTCACCCTTGAAGAGATTCCAAAGCCTACAAGAGGAGGCTCTTGTTGCTGCGGTAGACGTTCACTTGCCGCTTGCAAAAGCGCGTAGAAGATCTTGATTACGATCGGTTCCGGCGCCACGAACGGGCAGCACCTCCGTACTCGGTCACACGTTCGGTTGTTGATGAAGACGACGTCCACCTCCCCGTTCCAGCGGGCAGCGGAAGTAGTAGCTCCTCTTGAATCCGACAGCACGACGGCGTGGTGTCGGTGGTGGTGGAGAAGTCCGGCGGAGCTTCGCTAAAGCTACGCGGGAGTTATGGAGGAGAGGGGGGCGGCTAGGGTTTGGGAGGGGGTGGCCGGCCACTCAAGGGGGGCGGCCAGCTTGTGGTCTTGGGGTGGCCGGCCCCCTCCCCTTGGCCCCTCATTATATAGGTGGATCCCCAAGAGTTGGTCTCCAAGTCTTCGAATAAGACCCGAACCAAAAACCTTCCATATGGTGGGGAAACCTAGCCAAGCTAGGACTCCCACCAAAGGTGGGATTTCCACCTCCCATATGGGGGTTGGTCGCCCCCTAAGGGGAGTCCACTTGGGACTCCTCCCCACTAGGGTTGGCCGGCCATGGAGGTGGAGTCCCATGTGGACTCCACCTTCCTTGGTGGTTTCTTCCGGACTTTTCTAGAACCTTCTAGAACCTTCCATAGAACCTTCCGCGACATTTTAATTCACATAAAATGACATCCTATATATGAATCTTATTCTCCGGACCATTCCGGAACTCCTCGTGATGTCCGGGATCTTATCCGGGACTCCGAACAAATATTCGAACTCCATTCCATATTCAATTTCTACCATTTCAACATCCAACTTTAAGTGTGTCACCCTACGGTTCGTGAACTATGCGGACATGGTTGAGTACTCACTCCGACCAATAACCAATAGCGGGATCTGGAGATCCATAATGGCTCCCACATATTCAACGATGACTTTAGTGATCGAATGAACCATACACATATAATACCAATTCCCTTTGTCACGCGATATTTTTACTTGTCCGAGGTTTGATCTTCGGTATCACTTTATACCTTGTTCAACCTCGTCTCTGACAAGTACTCTTTACTCGTACCGTGGTATGTGGTCTCTTATGAACTTATTCATATGCTTGCAAGACATTAGACGACATTCCACCGAGAGGGCCCAGAGTATATCTATCCGTCATCGGGATGGACAAATCCCACTGTTGATCCATATGCTTCAACTCATACTTTCCGGATACTTAATCCCACCTTTATAGCCACCCATTTACGCAGTGGTGTTTGGTGTAATCAAAGTACCTTTCCGGTATAAGTGATTTATATGATCTCATGGTCATAAGGACTAGGTAACTGTGTATCGAAAGCTTATAGCAAATAACTTAATGACGAGATCTTATGCTACGCTTAATTGGGTGTGTCCATTACATCATTCATATAATGATATAACCTTGTTATTAATAACATCCAATGTTCATGATTATGAAACTAATCATCCATTAATCAACAAGCTAGTTTAAGAGGCATACTAGGGACTTCTTGTTTGTCTACATATCACACATGTACTAATGTTTCGGTTAATACAATTATAGCATGATATATAAACATTTATCATAAACATAAAGATATAAATAATAACCACTTTATTATTTCCTCTAGGGCATATCTCCTTCAGATTTAGCTAATAAGATGATTTCTTCATTTTTCATCGTTGGATGCGAGCCAGTTTTATCCCATGGGGCTCTCAGCTCATCGGTTTCTCTCTCCCTACTAATCTAGGTGCATCTCCATAGTCATATTTCCCTCCAGTATTTCCTTTCATAAAAGTCAATGTTTGCCCACATGTGCCTGCCCACCTCTGTTTCTCTAATTAAAAACTTGTGCATTGCTCATTTGGTGTTGATGATTAAGGTTGATGAGCAAAAAAAATATTCTGTGGAGATTATCTTAGTTAGTCCTGATTACACCTGAGTGTGCAATTGATCACTTACATCAGCTAGGTTGTTTACTAAAAAATGTAGCAATGCCCTTGCAGCGAACTACCTATTTTAGTAAATGATGCTTGAAACTTGTTATGTACTATTGTGCTATTTTCTCTTGCTATGTGCTATTGTGCAATTATGCACGATATGGGCGCGCGTGTAGTCACCACTGTTGTGGGCAATTTACACTAACCCTGTTGAGTATCATTGTCAATAGATTGTTGTCAAGGCCGAGTGTGTGCCCTCGAGCACATGTCAAAATTTTGTCCTTCGAGCATAGTTAGTATACGTCATCCGCAAGTAAGACCTGGGGTGCTTTCCTTCTGAGTGTTAGATGGCATCACCTATTTATTTATTGATACCATTTTGAGAACATATACATATCGGTATCTTGGTCTCAGCAGGACACAAAATCTATGTCCTTTGTTGAACTCTTACAAAACTAATTATATATTTTCTAATAATAGATCAGCTAATCCCTGTCTAAAACTACCTATATTTTTATTTATTCACCAATGGAGGCAACTCTTGAGGGTTGGGTTTCTTCTTATGATATATCCAAGTGCAAATAATACTCTTGGTTTACAAATACTTTCATCTGATTACAAGATTAGTATAATATTCCCTTTGTTCTCCAACTTATTTTATTTTGTAATGTTCTTAATTTTGCTATAATTACAACATTTATTTGCTTTGTTCCAGCCTAATGGAGGCTATCGAGATGGAAGCTGTCAAGATCGTGCCCAGTGTCATACTAGAAGCTAGGTTGCAGCTGCACCTTTTGGCGGTGCAACTACCTATTAGAATTAGGTTTTTTTGTGCGTAGTGGCCTTTAAAGACTGAATTGAGGCGAGCTTATTTAGATGTTACTTTTGTTATTTTTAGCTTTACTTCTATTTGTCTCAAAAAAACCATAAGAGTGTTAATATATTTCGCTATTTCCCTTATTGTGTATAAGCATTGTTGTTCTATTCTGATTTCGTGTGTTCAATTTTTTTTTACTTTGTTTTCTAAATCCTGTAAAATTTATTTCCATTTACACGTACATCATTTCAATTTTTACGGGATCGTGCGCCAAGGCGCACATCTAAATCTAGTAATCTTGATCAATACTATTGTAAGCACATGTAATGAATGCAGCGATTTGAAACAATGGTAAATGACATGAGTAAACAATTGAATCATAAAGCAAAGACTTTTCATGAATAATACTTCAAGACAAGCATCAATAAGTCTTGCATAAGAGTTAACTCATAAAGCAATAATTCAAAGTAAAGGTATTGAAACAATACATAGGAAGATTAAGTTTCAGCGGTTGCTTTCAACTTGTAACATGTATATCTCATGGATATTGTCAATGCAAAGTAATATAACAAGTGCAATATGCAAGTATGTAGGAATCAATGCACAGTTCACACAAGTGTTTGCTTATTGAGGTGGAGAGAGATAGGTGAACTGACTCAACATAAAAGTAAAAGAATGGTCCTTCAAAGAGGAAAGCATCGATTGCTATATTTGTGCTAGATCTTTAGTTCTGAAAACAAGAAACAATTTTGTCAACGGTAGTAATAAAGCATATGAGTTATGTAAATTATATCCTACAAGTTGGAAGCCTCATGCATAGTATACTAATAGTGCCCGCACCTTGTCCTAATTAGCTTGGATTTACATGGATTATCATAACATAGCACATGTTTTAACCAAGTGTCACAAAGGGGTACCTCTATGCCGCCTGTACAAAGGTCTAAGGAGAAAGCTCGCATTGGATTTCTCGCTTTTGGTTATTCTCAACTTAGACATCCATACCGGGACAACATAGACAACAGATAATGGACTCCTCTTTAATGCATAAGCATTCAACAACCGATAATATTCTCATAAGAGATTGAGGTTTGTTGTCCAAACTGAAACTTCCACCATGGATCATGGCTTTAGTTAGCGGCCCAATGTTCTTCTCTAACAATATGCATACTCAAACCATTTGATCATGATAAATCACTCTTACTTCAGACAAGACGAACATGCATAGCAACTCACATGATATTCAACAAAGAGTAGTTGATGGCGTCCCCAGAAACATGGTTATCGCACAACAAACAACTTAATAAGAGATAAAGTGCATAAGCACATATTCAATACCACAATAGTTTTTAAGCTATTTGTCCCATGAGCTATATATTGCAAAGATAAAGAATGGAAATTTTAAAGGTAGCACTCAAGCAATTTACTTTGGAATGGTGGAGATATACCATGTAGTAGATAGGTATGGTGGACACAAATGGCATAGTGGTTGGCTCAAGGATTTTGGATGCATGAGAAGTAATCCCTCTCGATACAAGGCTTAGGCTAGCAAGGTTTATTTGAAACAAACACAAGGATGAAGCGGTGCAGCAAAACTCACATAAAAGACATATTGTAAACATTATAAGACTCTATACCGTCTTCCTTGTTGTTCAAACTCAATACTAGAAATTATCTAGACCTTAGAGAAACCAAACATGCAAATCAGATTTTAGCATGCTCTATGTATTTCTTCATTAATAGGTGCAAAGTATATGATGCAAGAGCTTAAATATGAGCACAACAATTGCCAAGTATCACATTATTCAAGATATTATACCAATTACCACATATATCATTTTCCAATTCCAACCATATAACAATTTAACGAAGAAGAAACTTTCGCCATGAATACTATGAGTAAAGCCTAAGGACAAATTTGTCCATATGCAACAGCGGAGCGTGTCTCTCTCCCACACAATGAATGCTAGGATCCATTTTATTCAAACAAAACAAAAACAAAAACAAACAGACGCTCCAAGCAAAGTACATAAGATGTGATGGAATAAAAATATAGTTTCACTAGAGGAACCTGATAATGTTGTCGATGAAGAAGGGGATGCCTTGGGCATCCCCAAGCTTAGACGCTTGAGTCTTCTTGATATATGCAGGGGTGAACCACCGGGGCATCCCCAAGCTTAGAGCTTTCACTCTCCTTGATCATATTGTATCATCCTCCTCTCTTGATCCTTGAAAACTTCCTCCACACCAAACTCAAAACAAACTCATTAGAGGGTTAGTGCATAATCAAAAATTCACATATTCAGAGGTGACACAATCATTCTTTATACTTCTGGACATTGCACAAAGCTACTGAAAGACAATGGAATCGAAAAATCCATCAAGCATGACAAAACAGGCAATGCAAAATAAAAGGCAGAATCTGTCAAAACAGAACAGTTCGTAAAGACGTATTTTTAACAGGCACCAGACTTGCTCAGATGAGAAAACTTAAAACTAATGAAAGTTGCATACATATCTGAGGATCACTCACGTAAATTGGTATAATTTTCTGACTTACCTACAGAGAATTAGACCCAGATTCGTGACAGCAAAGAAAACTGTTTCTGCGCAGTAATCCAAATCTAGTATCATCCTTCTATTAGAGACTTTACTTAGCACAACAATGCAATAAAATTAAGATAAGGAGTGGTTGCTACAGTAGTAAACAACTTCCAAGACTCAAATATAAAACAAAAGTACTGTAGTAAAAACATGGGTTGTCTCCCATAAGCGCTTTTCTTTAACGCCTTTCAGCTAGGCGCATAAAGTATGTATCAAGTATTATCAAGAGATGAAGCATCAATATCATAATTTGTTCTAATAATAGAATCAAAAGATAACTTCATTCTCTTTCTAGGGAAGTGTTCCATACCTTTCTTGAGAGGAAATTGATATTTAATATTACCTTCCTTCATATCGATGATAGCACCAACAGTTCGAAGAAAAGGTCTTCCCAATATAATGGGACAAGATGCATTGCATTCAATATCCAAGACAACAAAATCAACGGGGACAAGGTTATTGTTAACCATAATACGAACATTATCAACTCTCCCCAAAGGTTTCTTTGTAGAGTTATCAGCAAGATTAACATCCAAATAACAATTTTTCAATGGTGGCAAGTCAAGCATATTATAGACTCTCTTCGGCATAACAGAAATACTTGCACCAAGATCACATAAAGCATTACAACCAAAGTCATTGACCTTCATCTTAATGATGGGCTCCCAACCATCCTCTAGCTTCCTAGGAATAGAAGTTTCGCGTTCTAGTTTCTCTTCTCTAGCTTTTATGAGAGCATTTGTAATATGTTTCGTGAAAGCCAAATTTATAGCACTAGCATTAGGACTTTTAGCAAGTTTTTGTAAGAACTTTATAACTTCAGAGATGTGGCAATCATCAAAATCTAAACCATTATGATCTAAAGCAATGGGATCATTGTCCCCAATGTTGGAAAAAATTTCAAATAGCTTTTATCACAGCGATTTAATGATTTTAGCGCTTTCAGCGCTTTTTCGCGCTTTGCATTAGAAGTGGAAACATTGCTAACACCAATTCTTTTACTATTATTAGTAGGAGGTGCAGCAACATGTGTAGCATTAGCATTGCTAGTGGTAGTAATAGTCCAAACTTTAGCTACATTATTCTCTTTAGCTAGTTTTTCATTTTCTTCTCTTTCCCACCTAGCATGCAGTTCAGCCATTAATCTTATATTCTCATTAATTCTAACTTGGATGACATTTGCTGTAGTAACAATTTTATTTTCATTATCCCTATTAGGCATAACTTTCAATTTCAAAAGATCAACATCAACAGCAAGACTATCGACTTTAGAAGCAACTATATCAATTTTCCCAAGTTTTTCTTCAACAGATTTATTAAAAGCAGTTTGTGTACTAATAAATTCTTTAAGCATAGCTTCAAGTCTAGGGGGTGTGTTCCTATTATTGTTGTAGGAATTCCCATAAGAATTAGCATAGCCGTTGCCATTATTATAAGGATATGGCCTATAGTTGTTACTAGAATTGTTCCGATAAGCATTGTTGTTGAAATTATTATTTTTAATGTAGTTTACATCAACATGTTCTTCTTGAGCAACCAATGAAGCTAACGGAACATTATGAGGATCAATATTTGTCCTATCATTCACAAGCATAGACATAATAGCATCAATCTTATCACTCAAGGAAGAGGTTTCTTCGACAGAATTTACCTTCTTACCTTGTGGAGCTCTTTCCGTGTGCCATTCAGAGTAATTAATCATCATATTATCAAGAAACTTTGTTGCTTCACCAAGAGTGATGGACATAAAGGTACCTCCAGCAGCTGAATCCAATAGGTTCCGCGAAGAAAAATTCAGTCCTGCATAAAAGGTTTGGATGATCATCCAAGTAGTCAGTCCATGAGTTGGGCAATTTTTAACCAAAGATTTCATTCTTTCCCATGCTTGTGCAACATGCTCAGTATCCAATTGTTTAAAATTCATTATGCTACTCCTCAAAGATATAATTTTAGCAGGGGGATAATATCTACCAATAAAAGCATCCTTGCATTTAGTCCATGAATCAATACTATTCTTAGGCAGAGATAGCAACCAATCTTTAGCTCTTCCTCTTAGTGAGAAAGGGAACAATTTTAATTTTATTATGTCACCATCTACATCTTTATACTTTTGCATTTCACAAAGTTCAACAAAATTATTGAGATGGGCAGCAGCATCATCAGAACTAACACTGAGAAAATTGCTCTCGCATAACAAGATTCGATAAGCAGGTTTAATTTCAAAGAATTCCGCTGTAGTAGCGGGTGGAGCAATAGGTGTGCATAAGAAATCATTATTATTTGTGGTTGTGAAGTCACACAACTTAGTATTTTCAGGAGTATTCATTTTAGCAATAGTAAATAAAGTAAACTAGATAAAGTAAATGCAAGTAACTAATTTTTTTGTGTTTTTGATATAGCAAACAAGATAGTAAATAAAGTAAAACTAGCAACTATTTTTTTTTGTGTTTTGTTTTAGTGCAGCAAACAAAGTAGTAAATAAAATAAAGCAAGATAAAAACAAAGTAAAGAGATTGGATTGTGGAGACTCCCCTTGCAGCGTGTCTTGATCTCCCCGGCAACGGCGCCAGAAAATATGCTTCTGGCGTGTAGTTGACGTGGGAGTCAGAGATCTTTGTGATGTAACTTTTCTTCAGATCCCCGGCAACGGCGCCAGAAAATATGCTTGATAGCGTGTATACACACGTCCGTTGGGAACCCCAAGAGGAAGGTGCGATGCGTCTGGCTGACAAGTTTCCCTCGAAGAAACCAAGGTTTATCGAACCAAGAGGGAGCCAAGAAGCACGTTGAAGGTTGATGGCGGCGAGATGTAGTGCGGCGCAACACCAGGGATTCCGGCGCCAACGTGGAACCTGCACAACACAACCAAAGTACTTTGCCCCAACGAAACAGTGATGTTGTCAATCTCACCGGCTTGCTGTAACAAATGATTAGATGTATAGCGTGGACGATGATTGTTTGCAGAAAACAGTAGAACAAGTATTGCAATAGATTGTATTCGATTAAAAGAATGGACCGGGGTCCACAGTTCACTAGAGGTGTCTCCCCCATAAGATAAATAACATGTTGGGTGAACAAATTACAGTTGGGCAATTGACAAATAAAGAGAGCATGACAATGCACATACATGATATGATGAGTATTGTGAGATTTAATTGGGCATTACGACAAAGTACATAGACCGCTATCCAGCATGCATCTATGCCTAAAAAGTCCACCTTCAGGTTATCATCCGAACCCCTTCCAGTATTAAGTTGCAAACAACAGACAATTGCATTAAGTATGGTGCGTAATGTAATCAATAACTACATCCTCGGACATAGCATCAATGTTTTATCCCTAGTGGCAACAGCACATCCACAACCTTAGAACTTTCTCACATCGTCCTGCATTTAATGGAGGCATGAACCCACTATCGAGCATAAATACTCCCTCTTGGAGTTAAGAGCAAAAACTTGGCCAGAGCCTCTACTAATAACGGAGAGCATGCAAGATCATAAACAACACATAGGTAATAGATTGATAATCAACATAACATAGTATTCTCTATCCATCGGATCCCAACAAACACAACATATATCATTACAGATAGATGATCTTGATCATGTTAGGCAGCTCACAAGATCCGACAATGAAGCACAATGAGGAGAAGACAACCATCTAGCTACTGCTATGGACCCATAGTCCAGGGGTGAACTACTCACTCATCACTCCGGAGGCGACCATGGCGGTGTAGAGTCCTCCGGGAGATGATTCCCCTCTCCGGCAGGGTGCCGGAGGCGATCTCCTGAATCCCCCGAGATGGGATTGGCGGCGGCGGCGTCTCTGGAAGGTTTTCCATATCGTGGCTCTCGGTACTGGGGCTATTATCGACGGAGGCTTAAATAGGCGGAAGGGCAGGTCAGGGGGCCACACGAGGGGCCCAGACGACAGGCCGGCGCGGCCAAGACCTGGGCCGCGCCGCCCTAGTGTCTGGCCACCTCGTGGCCCCACTTCGTCTCTCCTTCGGTCTTCTGGAAGCTTCGTGGAAAAATAGGACCCTGGACGTTGATTTCGTCCAATTCCGAGAATATTTCCTTACTAGGATTTCTGAAACCAAAAACAGCAGAAACAAAGAATCGGCTCTTCGGCATCTCGTTAATAGGTTAGTGCCGGAAAATGCATAATAATGACATATAATGTGTATAAAACATGTGAGTATCATCATAAAAGTAGCATGGAACATAAGAATTATAGATACATTTGAGACGTATCAAACATCACCCGATACAAACCGCCGGGGCTCTCACATCGATGGAGGACCATCCGGGTGCGGGCGTCCTTAACAGAAAAACCAAAAGCATCAAATTCAACAGTCACAGAGTTGTCACGAGAAAGAGTTTTAACAGAGACTAAATTCTGAATAAGCTGGGGAGACACAAGGACATTATTGAGAGACAGTGGTTTAGAAGTAGATGGAAAATTAGCAGAACCAATGTGAGAAATAGGAAGACGCGCCGTGCTATCGACAATGATGCGAGACTCGGTGGAAGTGTGAAAGGAATGGGAAAGGTTACCCGGGTGAGCGGCCATGTGAGACGAGGCGCCCGTGTCCATAAACCAGTTGCCGCCACCGGCGTAAGAGCCAGGTGCGGGCGCGGCGTGGTAGGCCGGGGCGTAGGACGGCGGCGTGGCGGTGAAGGCCGGGGCGTAGGGCGGTGTCGCGGTGAAGTGCACCTGGTGAGTCGGCGGGCGCGGCACCGGCATGTTGTAGGCGTGGATGAGCCCCGTCCATGGGTTGTAGGCGAAGGGGTTGCTGCCGTTGGAGACCGACGACATGATGACGCGCGCGCGGGGGATGGCAACGGCGCGGGGTTGGGGAGGAGCGCGGCGGCGGCTGCAGGGTGCGGCGGCGCGGCGTGAGCAGGGGCACACGCGGCGGCGGCACAAGGGTGGCGGCGCTAGGGTTGGAGGGTGGGGCGGCGCGCGCGGGGTGAGAGGGGCGCGACGGCTAGGTTAGGAACGGTAGGTGTCTGATACCATGTAGAAAGGGATGCAACTCACAATGTATTGATTGGATGCATATGGCGTTACATATATAGGCTATGTCCTCGACTATACAAGGAAGGAGGCGGGCCCAATAATCAATACAAAGATATGTATCGCTATACATAACTACAGAAGATACACATCCGGATATACAAGGATATGTATCTCAACATTAACCACTAGTGGTCTATGATCCGATTGCACACGATTTTCATTAATCAGAGCAACCAAAGGGAACATAGTATCCGATTGAGAATTTCAAGCACCTCGGTCCAATCTTTCTCTTATTTCTCCTCTTCTTCAAGTGAACATGTCACCTAAATAACCCATATCCTTGAGCCTTATGTTTTCTTTTATTGGGACGCTAGCCAATGAGGCTGCCGCTAGTTCAGTTAGAAAAAGGTGTTTGTGGATTAATTTCACACCACCATTCTTAGTTGATATCCTTGCAATTGCAAGGATTGCAATCCCTTAATTTGAGAAACAAAGCTCCTTAATTCGCAAAAAAGCATAATAATGCGTCAAATTAATAGATGTCCTAGCACCTAGGCGGTTGCAAAGATTAGTCACAATGATCGTTCCCCACTTCAAGAATTGAGTGAGTAGCTGAGTGGGAACAATCTTTCTTTTTTGTGCGGGAGCAGTACAAAACACCCACGTGCTACATCTCCTTGGCCCCACTGCCATCCAAGAACCAAAGGGTTCCCACTAGGAACAAAAGACCACAGCTCCAGATCTGTCCATCTGTTCATGTCGCAGCGTCAGCAATTGATCCAAGAGCGAAATGATTGTTAACTGGGTGAGTTCCTTGTCCCTACCAATCCCGAGGCAGCATTGCAAGATTATTAATCCTTACCTTGGTGTGTAGTTGCTTCAAAATTACCCTACTTTTCTGAAAGTCAGAATCACTTTACTTTATTTTGAAGGTTTGATCGGTAACTTTCATTTGGATCTTGGAGCGTAGCAGTAACATGGGCTTAACAGCAAATCGCCTTTGCTAGGCAGGGTCGAGCTAGTTGATGGAACGAAAAATACGCACGGTGGTGTCTTGGGTGTGAAAAGGGTCACTGAAGTACGGCTAGATCATGTGATGATGCAACTGAGGTGTCCCTCTTGTAGCCTGTCGGTTTGCTCCCTATGGTTGTCTTTGTACGGCCTGAAATTGGTTAATCAGGAAACCATAAAAAAATAATTTTTAAATTCTGTAAAATAAGCACGAAACTATGCAAAAAGAAAGAAAGAAGGCGCAAAGTATGCTGCACTATTTGCACTAGACACTTTTGAACATGCTCAATTGCCAAAAAGAATATGCTCCTAATTTAGGACAGTGCACCCAGGTGCATATACACCCTTTATTTGAAATGCATTTGAACATATTTAAAAATGTCAAACAAATAAAAAAATGTCCCTGTATATCTGGACATGCTACATGCGCACAAAGTTATTTCAGTAAAAATCGTCATGTTTTGTGTCCGGTGTAAAAAAGACAAATTTTTTACGCTAAAATAGTCTATTTCTCGAGACATTTTTTTTCTTTTTTGCACATGGCACAAAAAATTATCGGTTTTATCTGCTATTTTACATGCACAAATAGAACATGTCCTCTCTACATGCGATTTTTTTTCTAATTTTTTTAAAATGGTGCACGTAGATGCCATAAAGGTTTGAACTGAGTCGCCAATTGACCCCAAAAGCAGCTAAGACGATATGCCAGCCATTATTATACCAACCTTAATTAGCACCTAAAATGGAACCCAAGCAAAGAATCAGATCAATACTTTCTCAAGGTGTCAATCACACATTTGCACATAAATAAAGTAAAACGAAGATTGCACAAATTAATAAAGCCTAAAGACAAATGCAGGTGTTCCAGTGGCAAGCTTGCACCCAAAAAATTAAATGAAAAACAAAAGAAACCAGAGGCTTAAACCAAAAGGAACTCTCACTCTCAGTCTCAGGCCTAAAAGGGACCCACCACTTCTCTTTACCTCTTTCCTTCCACCCCCTCCACCTCCCTCCCCATCCCGCCGGAATCTCGCCTCCGATCCGGCGGCACGCCGCCACCGCCACCGCCACCGGCGAACCGCCCCCTCCACAGGTAGCCGCCCCGGAAGCTCCCTCCAGCGGGCGGGGGGCGTCCATGGAGTCGATCATAGCGCGGGCGCTGGAGTACACGCTCAAGTACTGGCTCAAGTCCTTCTCCCGCGACCAGTTCAAGCTCAACGGCCGCACCGCCGAGCTCTCCAACCTCGGTAAACCCTCCTCGCCGACGCCAATTTCCCCCGAGGTTTGTCCGTGTCGGTGCTAACTTGTTTCCATTGGGCGTGATTTGGAAACGCTGCAGATATCAATGGCGACGCGCTGCACGCCAGCCTGGGCCTGCCTCCGGCGCTCGCCGTCGAACGCGCGCGAGTCGGGAAGCTGCAGATCACGGTAAAGGCGCCGCGCCTATCTGGTCACTTTTTGTATGTCTTCTGTTTACTCCCGAGGGCTTAACTGGAGCGCATTCTGGTGAATTGCTCCTCATATTGCTGTAAATTTGTCCCTATCGTGCCTGTTCGGCAGAGTACTTGTGATGAAGCTGCGGATTTTACTGTCATTGTCCTGAATTCGAGCTGCGGGTTTCGAAATTTAGGCCGAGATGTTCATATTTCTGGTTAATTCTGAAGTAATACTCTGCACTAGTGGCTGTGGCATGGAATTGTGGCTGTTGTTAATTTTCTAACATCTACTCATAATTGTATCGCTTGGCATTTTAACAGGCAGTTATGTTCGTCAATTGGATGTATATGTTTTTCAGGTTTAACAGTTAGATTCTTTCGTTTACCACTACAGCTGCCATCAGTATCGAATGTGCAAGTGGAGCCAATCGTGGTGAACATCGATAAGCTTGATCTCGTGCTTGTAGAGAAGGACGATTCAGAAAATCTTTCCAGCCCTACAAGGTTATAATTCTTCCGCCTTGTGGTTTTCTACCGTTTTCTGAACATTCAATAACTGATGTACTTTTCCCGACTTCTTTAATAGCAATGCGTCAACACCATCATCAGCTAAAAGCACTGGTTATGGATATGCTGACAAGGTTGGTTTCATTGCACGTAATGTTCAGTAATTAGTGCATACGCCTTCAAAAATATTTATCTGTAAGGCCATAGACCACTCAGGACTGTTTTTGTGAAAATGATTATGCTGTTAAATTGTGAAGATAGTTCATGTTTTTCATCATACTAAATCCAAGCTTTCTAGGCTTTGCGTTTCTGATTTATGTTCCGGTCTTTCCTCCGTGCTCACGTCTACACCTGTTGTTTTAGTAATGGTAATTTTTATAATTGTGCAGCTGTGTCCTTATTATGGATCACAGGAAAATTAGTTGAAGAAATATATCATTGCAAATTCTGAAATACAAGTGGGTTTAATATGCTATGCTGGCCTTAGATTGCAGATGGAATGACTGTACAAGTAGGTATCGTGAACCTGCTATTGGAAACACATGGAGGAGCTCGTCGCCAAGGAGATGCAACATGGTATATTCTGATGACTTATTTTGATATTTAGTTCTTTTTTGTTTGTGATGGCCAATGCGCTTTGATTTTATTTTTTGAAGTGGATTTTTGTTTTTCAAATGGGCTTGCTGGTGACTTATTTTATATCCGTTTTTTTCCTATATTTTCCATCGAATAAAACTGTATGCATTGTTCATGTGTGCGGACAGGGATTTAATTTAATTTTTAAAATTCTTTCCAGGTCACCTCCGTTAGCGGCTATCACATTTCGTCATCTTGTTCTGTACACAACAAATGAAAAATGGCAGGTATTCTTGCTAGATTAAAGTTGTACTTGAACTTTTAAAGTCGTTGTTTTGGGCCACTTGATTGAAATATCAACTATATAGGCTGTAAATTTGAAAGAAGCAAGGGATTTCTCCAACAGCACAGGATTCATTTATGTGTTCAAGGTTTGATACTCTCATAGTTTCTGGCAGCAAATTAATCTTTACTTGTGCTGTTACATAATGTGCTGGGACATAATGTGAAGACATAGTAAACACAATTTCTGATCTCCCATATTTTTTCTCCAAATCACAGAAATTGGAATGGCAGTCACTGTCAGTTGATCTGTTACCCCATCCTGACATGTTCGCCGATGCACGATTTAACTCTTCAAGCAGTCAAGATAACAAGAGAGATGATGATGGTGCAAAGCGAATGTTCTTTGGCGGTGAAAGGTTTTTAGAAGGAATATCAGGGGAGGCTAATGTGAGTGCTTGAGTTCTTGAATATGATTTGTGGATTTTCAGAATTTGTTAGTTGATGTTGGAAGCTCTACTTGTCTTGGCTTCCTGGCTTATACATTTTGTAAACATCAGATCACTCTCCAACGAACAGAGCAGAACAATCCACTAGGCCTCGAGGTCCAGTTGCATATTACTGAAGCTATCGTTCCTGCGTTAAGTGAACCTGGTAAATTGTTATTGACCATGAAGCTTAAGCTTTTCCTTCAGTTACTGTTTGTACCAGTCAAACCTAAAATGAATTTTGCTCAGGTTTACGGGCCTTTCTTCGATTCATGACTGGGGTATCTGCGTGCTTAAATAGAGGAGATTTAGATCCAAAGTCTCAACAGGTTTTTTTCTTCTCTTGTGTAATTTCTATAATTGATTTAGCAGGACTATCAGATATACGGATATTCGTTGCATTCTTACTCTGTGTTTTCTTATTTTGACCAGCATGCAGAAGCAGCAGGATCTTCCTTGGTATCTTTTATTGTAGATCACATATTCCTCTGCATTAAAGATGCTGGTAAGACCTAGCACCAACATCTTTGAATATAGTATTTATAGTTATCTGTAGTGACTTCTCGTTAATTTTATTTGTGTTGACAGAGTTTCAGCTTGAACTTCTAGTGCAATCGCTGTTCTTCTCACGGGTAACCTTTTTTGCTTGTCAATCTATTGACTATTGTACGTTTTTCTGATTGCGTCATGCTGACAACTATTTCTCTCATTATTTTTAAAGGCTAGCATCTCAGATGGGGAGAGTTCAAAAAACTTGTCTTGCATAAAGGTTTCTGGGCTATTTCTAAGGTACGATACTACGATATGTAACTTGTTTATAATGACTAGGACTGCGTGAGTCATGAAGTTTATAGTTATTTACTGACTCTCTTAATTTAAATGGGAACCCAGTACAGTTTATATTTATGTATTGCTCATGCCACTTTGGTGGATTCAGTGCCGAATATAGGGTATTCACAAAAGGTTCCTTGTAACTAAATTAATATGTGAATTTCTGATATAACAGTGATATATAATTTATGTGAGCTATGGATATAATTTATGTGAGCTATGGATATAATTCTCACCTTTGCTGGGTCTCATGTGTGGTTATTATTTCTACAGGGACACATTTTCTCGACCTCCATGCACATTGATACAACCCTCTATGCAAGCAGTTCTACAAGAACCCTTGCCTATTCCAGATTTTGGTGAATACTGATTATGCCTTCGCTTTTGTGCTACTAGTATAATATCAACGGTTTGTGGGTCTAATCTATTATGTTACTTTATCAGGTCAAAACTTCTGTCCTCCAATATATCCATTTGGAAATCAGTTTTTGGAATTCGCGGCCGGAATTCCTTTATTTTCTCTTTATTGTCTTCAGATCACTCCTTCTCCATCACCTCCAAAGTTTGCTTCGAAAACAGTCATCACATGCCAGCCTCTTATGGTGTGTCTTCTTAACATTAACAGAAAAATCTATTGTTAATTTTTTTCTGTTTGAATAAAAATTACCTGCAATTTTGCATTTTAGGTAACACTTCAGGAACAATCTTGCTTAAGAATCGCCTCATTCTTAGCTGATGGAGTTGTGCCCAATCACAGTGCCACAGTTGCTGATTCCTCCATTAATAGCCTGTCGTTTTCTCTTAAAGAGTTTGATCTATCTGTTCCATTAGATGCTGAAGAAATAGCGAAGTGCAGTGGGACTAAGACCGCTTGCTCACAGTCAGCATTTTCAGGAGCAAGACTTCATGTAGAGGACCTATACTTCTGTGAGTCACCATCGGCAAAGTGTACACTTCTAAACCTTGACAGAGATCCAGCTTGCTTCCTTCTTTGGGAATATCAACCTGTTGATGCCAGCCAGAGGAAGTGGGTTAGTAGAGCTTCACATCTGAGCCTTTCACTTGAAACCTCTAGTACTTCAAAAGAACAGAGAGTAGTTAGGGACCCCTCTCCAAATTCTTTGCAATGTATTGAATTAGATGACATTCGATTTGAGGCAGCAATGGTTACTGCAGATGGTAGCCCTCTGTTGGATTTGCCACCCCCAGAGGGTGTTGTGAGAATTGGTGTTGCTTTCCAACAGTTCACGTCCAACACTTCAGTTGAGCAGTTGTTTTTTGTCCTGGGCCTCTATACTTACTTTGGACAGGTTGGAGAACGAATTTCAAAGGTTAGCAAAGGTAACAGGTCTGGTAAAGATAGTGAGGCTTCAGTTGACAATTTTGAGAAAAAACTGCCCAGCGATACGGCCGTGAGCTTAACTATGAATAGTCTCCAGCTCAATTTCTTGGAATATTTGTCAGCAGGAAACCTATATATGCCATTGGTTCAGTTTGGTGGAGAGGATCTGTACCTGAAAGTTTCTCATCGCACTCTAGGTGGTGCCTTTGCAGTCACAACTAACTTAATGTGGAAAACTGTCTCAGTTAATTGTTTGGAAGGAGAAAGTGCTACAATCAATGAGAATGGCACTGCCGTGACGGGTGAACATAATATTGGGGTGTGTGAAAATGGGCATCCCAAGATGAGAGCAGTATTTTGGGTTGATCATCGCAGCAAACACCAGGTTAAAGACGCTCAATTCATTGACATAAACATCACTCATGTAATCCCTTATGACATGCGGGACATGGAGTGCCATAGCTTGAATGTATCAGCTAAGGTATCTGGTGTCCGTCTTGGAGGTGGACTGAGTTATACCGAGTCATTACTGCATCGTTTCGGTATTCTAGGTCCTGATGGTGGTCCAGGGGAAGGCCTCTTGAGAGGTCTGAATGATTTATCTTCTGGTCCACTTGGGAAACTGTTCACACCATCCCATGTCACGGACAAGGAAGGCAAGCATTTACAACTTTCTAAATCATAACAAGCTTTAATTTAGTTACTATTACTACTGAAACAATACATGGGGAAATTTAGAAGCCCTTATTTCAGATTTTCTTGCATTTTTTTTTGCATTTTTTGAGAAGTGTTTCTTATTTTCCTCTTATCCCCCAATATGACAGAAAGAATATCCGAAGACAATGACAGCAATTCAAAGTTTGATCTGGGGGTGCCAGATGATCTTGATGTGTCAGTTGAGTTAAGAAACTGGTTGTTCGCACTTGAAGGGACAGAAGAAGTAGGAGATTGGTCTTCACCTCATAGTGGTGACCATATTAGTAGAGAAGATAAATGTTGGCATACGACCTTCAGGAATCTGCACGTGTCAGGCAAAAGCAATGACCGACCTAACTTGGGAGGTGCAGAGAAGATATTGGACAGAAGCAAATTTCCGGTGGAGCGTTTTACGGTAATAATTGTGACTTCTTAAATTTGTAGTTGAGTTTGGTGCTCTCCTCTGTTGTCTACACTTGACATATTTGGTGGTACCTGCAGGCTGGAATTGAAGGTTTACAAGCAATAAAACCTCACTTGAGTAATAAACTCATTGGAAATGGAAAATTGAATAATAATCAATCAGGCGTAGGATTTAATAATGCAAATGCTATTGGTGACCAAGGCGTTGATGTTGAAGCTACCATGGTCCTTGGTGAAGACGAGATTGAGGGCTCCAAGTGGATGATGGATAATGTCAAGTTTTCCGTTAAAGAACCGGTAGGAATACATTCGCATAATATGTCAAAACCTGCTGGGAGCTTACAGCTGTTGCCTTAACTATTCATACCACTTTGAACATGCAGATTGAGGCCGTGGCAAAAAAAGAAGAGCTAGAGCACCTTGCCATGATTTGCAGATCGGAAGCTGATGCAATGGGCCGGATCACTGCTGGAATTCTCCGTGTTCTTAAGCTTGATAAGTCTCTTGGCCATGGAACTATAGAACAGCTGAAGAACCTAGGTATGGAATGTACTACTCTGCTTTCGTGGTGTTGGGATTTTTCTTCTTGTTTTGCACCTTTTGCTGTTAGATTATTTAGAAGTGACAACATGCAAGATGGAAAGATATGCTGTTGCAGTTTGTTGGATAGGAATTTATTAATCAAATTCCCTGGTAGGGTCATCACATGCAGTCAACGTCTTATATGGTGGGACGGAGGGAGTATGTAGCTAGTTATGGTTCTTAATGTAGCGCTGCGAGTATATAAAAGGTGGGGTAGTTGGGATCAGCAGGACATGATTTTTCATCATATTTAAAACCGCAATCTAGTGATCGCAAAGGTCTGTCTAGAGTTTGCGTTGCAGGTTGCTGTACAGTGCAGTGGACACCACTTGTTGTTTTCCTAATCCTCGATCTAGTGATTATCTTTCTTGACTTTTATTAGTTTGCTTTTCCCTTCTTTTTCCAAAATCTCGTTGTATTATTTTTGTTTATCTTTGTTACACGCTTTCTGATACTAACTTCTGGGTCGTTACATTGGGGAGGGGGTTGAATCTCTATTTTACGTGTGTTTTTTTCCAGAAGAACTGAGGTTTCAACTTAAACCGTCTTATGAAATTGTGCTGTTGCAGGAAGTGGAGGAATGGACAACATTTTCACACCTACTCGGCTCAGCAGGCAGAACAGTTTTGGCAGCGTTGGCACCCCTAGGACTCCAAGGCTCAACCCACTCACAACCGTGGGGGCAAAAGAGACCCTAGAAGCAGCAATCGCTTCGCTACAGAGCGACATTTCAGAATCCAAGGCCAGATGTGCGTCCCTCGTCTCCCACTCGACGAGCGAGGATGATGATAAGAGTCTCGCCGCTGAGGACATCAGGCAGCTGTCTGACAGGCTCGAGAGCATGCAGTCCCTGGTGACTAGAATGAGAACTCTGATCTGAGCCGTACATGGGTTACTCTGTTTTTGGTGTACAGGCCGGGCAGTACGAATCTGGGAGGCGGCTAATGCTGCACTTCCTTGTCGATCATTCTTTTGTGTACATTTTTGTTACACGTTCCTTGGGGGTATAAAGGTGGTGGGTGGAATAAGCAGCAGGAAATTTTGTAGCTGGAGGGGTGAAATGTAGCGTTGTGAGTAATCAAAGTAGTCATTAGGAAGAGATGTTCGTTGTATGTATGATGTGCACAAAGTGTTTTCCACATGAGAACTTTTTCGCTTCCTTCTGGAGGCCTTGATAATGTTTTTGGATATGAATATTCAAAGTTGATCATGATAAATTATTTGCTAATAAAAAGGAGGGTATTCAAAAAAAATCATTTCTGTAAGGAGAAAACCGAACGAAAATCATATAAAAGCACAAATGCACTTCTGTACCGAAATGGAAGTGAAATATGGGATGGCTACTGCTTTGAAGCTCTGAAGTTCTCAAACAACTTTTTCTCCGTCATCAAGCATCCTTGGAATCGTCAAGTGGAATCCACCGGCCCCAACTCTTGTATTGAATCCTACGTGGTCTTGCTTGAATGTCATAAGTAAATATGTAAAGTATGCTTTAAGTAAATATCTAATCAGGGAGCGGTGTTTTGGAACATGGGAGCAGATACTTCGTTCATTTTGAAATGCATTTTACACATATTTTGAAATTTCAAAAAAAAATGAAACAAAAAATTCGCACGTATATCTTCACGTGCTACGCGCTCACAAAGCCGTTTCATTAAAAATCGACTTATCATGGGGCGTGTGTAAAAATTCAAAATTCAGTGCTGAGAATAAGACTGTTCCGAAGATAAATTTTCTCTTTTTTACATAGACCACAAAAAATATTGTTTTTTCATGAAACTTGGCGAACTCACGTATATTAGGAGATGTATATGTAGAATTTTTTGTCAACATTTTTCGACACTTCCAAATATATTTTTCTGGTAGAGGGAGTATATGCCACCCGAGAGTCAAATTGAATTTCCGATATTGGGAAGTATGTTTTTAGGTGAGTGATTCGAGTATGGCCCACGGAAAAAACATTTTAAAATGTTGGAAATAATTTGTAACAAAAAATTCACCCATACATCTTCATATTCTATGTGTGGACACCAAGTTTTGCAGAAAACTAATCTTTTTTGGTGTCATGGTTAAAAAAGATAAAAGAACTTCATGAGTTTTAGCACCGAATTTTATCTTTTTACACACGAAACAAAAATACCAGTTTTTTCTTGAAAAGATTTTGTGAGCACATAGAAGATCAATATATATATATATATATATATGCAACATTTTTTTATCATATTTTGACATTTTTTTTAATATATTGAAAAATCATTTTAAAAAACTCTCCTGGCTGGAAAAAAAGCCTCGTCTAAAAGCAGAAATTCACATGTTTTAGTGGATGCCCAAAGTAAGGACTGAAACCAGAAGCCTCAAAGCGACTAGCTCGGTAGAAGCCCAGTACACCCCTTTACCCAGCCCAAACATACGATCTGGGTTTTGATGGGCCGATCCCCTAGGGTACTTGTTCCTCCTCCGGGGGCTGGAAGCCCATTCCTGCCACTGAACGAGGGAGGGAAAGATTGGGTGGAAGCGCGCCCGGCGAGCTCGCCGAGGAGCGGCAACCGTCCGGCGAGGCCGTACACCGTGAGCTGGTGGTTGCTTCCCGGAGGTTCAGGTTAGCACGCCTGCGCTTTCTCTGCCTGCCCTCGCCCGTTTCCCCTCACACTGACTGACCAAGAAACCCTCGTCCTGCATACGAAAGGCACCATTTTTAGCAGAGCTTTGTGGTGTTTCGTGCTTGAAATAAGATTCTGGTGAGCAGCGTGTCTTGGATTATGGTCGTGTTAGGCATGTGCTCGGTAATCTAGGGTTTTAAGCCGCGGGATTTAATCCGCAAGTATGTGCTTTTTGTTTTGGCCAACGGGCAAGAAGTATGCGTTTGTTTTGGTTTGGTATAAATTGGAAAGCCTCTATGGCCTTGAGACTATGGTCTATGTGGAATTGAGATGTCATGAAGTGAGATCTGTTCTGCTCTTGTACTACGGATATAGCATCTTCATGGACTGATATGGATATTTTTTTGGTCTGTTTCATAATTACCGAGTTGCTGTGAAGCTATGGAGCGTCCTGGTGAGCACGAGGAGGATGACAGCACCATAGAGGTGTCAGAATTTGACAGACTGCTCGGAAACGGACGCAAGAATCGGTCGGAGGTCTGGGAGGAGTTCCAGCCGATCTGTCTGAATGGGAGGATTCAGTTTGCAGTGTGCCTGAGCTGCAACAACCGCTTCTGCTACAACGGAAACAGCTATCTGCGTCAGCATCTGAAGACCTGCCCGGCCAAACCGGAGGTGGCGGAAAGGCCACAGGAGGATTCCTGCTTCCCAATGGTATATGTTCATCCTTCCCTGTTTAGGTTCTGATGTATTGCCTTCTAGTACTCGCCTCACGGTATCCCGACAACTTAAGTAGTATTGCACTGTCGCTAGTAGTTAAAATGGTGTAGTTTGGGGGTCTGGAATTATGGATACATGTATGTTTTTTTTGGTAGGACAATTTAACTCTGGCTGAAAATAGCTTTTCATACTTTGTTGCTTAGTTTTGGTGAATGAAAATAATCCAGCTTTGGATACATTTGAATATTTTCAGCGACGCTTGAGGATATAAGCTCAATTATTCCCAGCAAAAAACTCCGGTCGAACAAGTGGGAGGGGCTTACGCCCATCTATGCTGAGGGGAAAATCCAGGCTGCAGATTGCAATCATTGCCACAAGCGCCTCGTTAAGAATGGAGGCCATCTGGCTCGACATTTTCTAGCCTGTTCAAAACGATCTGGGTGTGGCCAGAGTCATCACAAGGATAAGCTGTTGCTTCCCAGGACAGTTAAAATCACAAAATGCTCTAGCATGCTCCGGAGGGATAGCAGCTCTAGTGGCATTACCCGTCGGCCTGTAAAAGTGGTGGCAGATGATCAATCCCTACCAGGATCAAATGGTACAAGCCTGAAGAAACAGAAGACTTCAAGTATGACTATTGCAACTGACATAAGGGCCAGAAAGTTTGGTCAAGATTCATCTTATCAAGATATAGCCAAATTGATAATTTTGCATGGCTATTCTTTGTCAATTGTGGAGAATGAAGAGATGAGAAGAATTTTAAAGAAGGTCAAACCTATGCCTAACACAGTCTCTTTCAGTGATATGGAAGAACATTTATTTGCTCTATTTCTGAAGGATAAGATACATGTCAAGGATAAAATTGCACTTACCTCACAGCGCGTCTCCCTGTCAGCAAGCATATGGACTCATGATGGACCTGAGCCAACAGTAACTTACCTCTGTTTGACAGCACATTTTATTTCTGAAGACTGGAAAGTTCACAGAATGGTAATCAAATTTGGCATGTACTTGTGCTCACCTACTAATTTGGAAAGGACTGTACACTGTAAGGAGGCTTGTGTTCCAGAGTCTGAAAGTGGATCGTACAATGTCATATGGGATGCAATCCGAGATTGGAATCTTGACCAGAAGATTTTGAGCTTGACTTCAGTTGGTGAAATTAAGAAAGATGCAAATACCTCCAAGCTCAAGGATATGCTCATAGAGAAGAGGTGCCTTCCCATCAGAGGCAAGCTATACAATGTTGCTTGTGTGGACGACATGCTAAATAGTGTTGTTTGCGAAGTACAATCATATGTACTTTTCCTTGTCGGTGACATGGTAAAGGATTTTTTTTGTGGCATGTGCATCTTCATCATCGACACAGAAGCAGCTTCTTGAAGTTATTTCGCAGATGAGTTTGAAATGTCCGCTAGAAGATTCCAAGTGGTGGCACAAGTTATATTTTAGGCTTGAAGTTCTTTTGCAATTCAAGAAGCTATTTCCTGCTGAAGAAGCGATGTCTCTGTCTCAAGAAGATATGATGGTTGCTCGGTCTATTTGCAAGATTTTGGGGACGTTTTATCACGTCATTGAAGTAATTTCTAGCCCTTGCTCTCCGACAGCAAATATGTACTTCAATGAGGTATGGAAAGTGAAGACAGTTTTAGAAGATGCAGCATCAAATGGTCAGAGAGAGATTGGTACTCTGGTCACAGAGATGCAGGAAGTATTCGACGAGTATTGCCAAAACTCATACCTGTGGTTGTTAATACCCGCTGTGTTCGATCCAAGATTCAAGATGAGCTTCATTGAATTTCGTCTGGAACATTCTTACGGCACAGATTCGCTGAGCTACTTATCTGAACTACACGATACTGTCCAGGAACTCTTCAATGAATACTACAACCATATGAATCAGCCGAGCGGTGGCGGTGTTTCATCTAGTGCAGCTTTGGGTGGAGATGATAATGATTCGGTAGAGGGTCAGGATGATCATCTCAATACCCAGGCATCTTCAGACCTTGATGACTACCTTGGTGAGGCTCTGGTCCCAAGGATGGATGACTTTGACATTCTAGACTGGTGGATGAAACATACCACAAAGTACCCCACACTTGCAGCTATTGCGCGGGACATCTTAGCTATGCCCACATCGGCTGTTCAATCCGACGCAGCATTCAGCAGCAGTGGGCCAGTAATCCCAAAGCAGCACAGCACACTGAGCATCAAGACGATTGAGGCACTCGTCTGCACCCGAGATTGGATGAGATGAAATTTAAAGATCCTACATATTCCTATACAGCTTTCCGTTCTACAACGGTCGATCCAGTAGTGTGATGATGATGCTGCGTTTAGGCGCACAAGGCTGCTTTCTTTCCTTATTGCCAGAGCTAGTCTTATCATCATTTTTTTGTGTGTGGAACCATGCATGGCTGCTCTTATATGATGGTACCTTAGATTAGGCGTGCTTCCCTGGTTTTGGAAACTATTGTGCTAGATGTTTAATGTCCTATGATAATCTCACACTGGAGGTGCAACTTTTGTAGAACTCTGCATGTCCATGCGAAGCTAAATAGCTAATTGGTAGCTTCGACAGTTAGGCTGTCCATTTCATGTTTGCATTAGTTGTTTACCATTTTGAATTTATAAGCGAACCTTCTATTTACATGAATGGATATATTGCACTTGGTCTCTTTATGTGATCCTTATCCCTTTATTTCTCAGGTTTACTTATGGATGGGGCAAACTGTATGACACACAAAGTTAAGTTCACTGAAACAATACCTAGTAAATCACTGCACCTGTGCTAGCTGATAAGAGTAGATGATGGGTTGATGACTTGAACTCCTGAAAAAAAAGAGTCAATGACTTGAATTTTTTTGACCTGGCATCAAACGCCATTTGCTGTAGAGAGCGATAAAGATGATCTCTCGACCTAGTATGTGTTTGGCGTGTCTGTTTTATTATTTTATCGGCGAGTTCTTCGTCTTTGCTATAATTTCTGTGTAAATCCTCAACTAGCTAGTTCATGTACATGCTTTATATCCCTAGTTTTTCGGATGTTTACCCTATGATGTTGCGGCAGCAAAGAGCAAAAAAAAAAGTTAAAGAAAAGCAAAGAAAAAACTACTGTACTATATTTTTCCTCGCAATTAAGTTCACTATTTTTTTCTACAGTACAAAAATGAAAGATGGGAAGCGATTTAAAAAAATGAGGCGCGAGAGACGCAATTTATGGATCGAATGAGAGACGCAACAAACCAGGCTCGCTACAAGCCCAGAGACCGTCACGGACGAGCCCACTTGAGCCCATCCAGGTCAAACGAGCCCTTGACCCGGCCCAAATCGACGAACAGGGTCTACCCAACCCGCCGCCCGCCCGCAGATCCAACTCGATGCCCTAATCGTGCCCAGATTCTCCTCCCCGGCCCCCGCCGCGAGGTTCCCCCAGGCCAGGCCAGGGTTCTTCCCCATCTCAGGTAACTCGATTTCTACCGGATTTCCTTCAGAAATTCTTTGATCTGGGTCGCGTACATGCGTATTTTGATGACTTGGGCTCCTCTGGGAGCCGCAATTGATGCGATCCACTAGTATTTCCCCACCTCAAATGTGTAGGATTTAGGGGAAAATTTTCTTGAATTTTCGTCTGAATTCCGTGTGCTATGTACATGCAGATCGTGTAGTTTTTTTAGCTGTTTTGCTGCGCGATTTGTATGTTCTATCCGTGCTTAATGTGTACTAGCAGCAGAAACTAAGTTCCATTTTGTTTCGTATCCACTGTGCAGCTAGCCATGGAGCATTCCATGATCCAGCACGTCGTGGAGTACCCCGACGAGCACGAGGTGGGCGGCGGCATGAAGGTGGAGGTGGCGTACGACGGGGTCCACAGCGCTGCCGCGGTTCATCCGAGCGCGTTCCGGTACAAGCACAAGAAGAGGTCCAAGGTCTGGGAGGAGTACAAGCCCATCTTCCTCAACGGGAAGGTCCAGTTCGCCGAGTGCCTCTACTGCCACAACCGCCTCAGCTGCAAGGACTCCAACGGGACCAGCCACCTGTGGCGGCACCAGAAGATCTGCCCCGGCAAGCCCGAGTCGGCCGAGAGGCGGCAGCAGAAGGATTCCTACTTCCCCTATGGTACGTTCCACTGTTTTCCCTTGTAAACCATGTTGGGCTGAGTTCACTAGTAGCTCTCTGTTAGTTTGCATGGTGTAATCCTAGGATACATAGATATGACATTTTCAAAGCAACTGAACTCTGGCACGTTTTTCTCCGCAGTTTCGGTGAACGAACACAGTCCAGTTTCACCTATTGATCCGGTCAATGCGATCATTTCGGAGACGCTTGACGACATAGGTTCAGTGATTCCCAGCAGATTCAAGTCCAAGGTGTGGAAGGAGTTTGTGCCCGTCTACGTCGAGGGGAAACTCCAGGCTGCGGATTGCATCCACTGCCAAAAACGTCTCAGCGCAAATAAGTTTGGAGGGAGAAGCCATCTGAGCCGGCACCTTCTAACATGTCCAGGACGGCGTGGAGGTGCCCACAATCATCAGAAGATTCAGTTTCACCCTTCGAGTGCACCTACTTTAAAGTCCAGGGTGCAGGATGAGCTCTCGCCTGCCTTGACGAATGGGAAGGTTCAGATTGCAGAATACTCTAGCAAGCTCTTCAGGACTAGTAGCTCGGGTGAAACAGCTCCTATAATACGTCCTATTCAAATGGTGCCAGCGCATCAGTTCCCACCAGCATCTGACGGTACAAGCGTGAAGAAAGAAAAGACTTCATTCGTCAACATTTCGACTGACACGAGCGCCAGGAAGTTTGATAAAGGAACAGCTTATCAGGAGTTAGCCAAGATGATAATCTTACATGGTTATCCTTTTTCAGTTGTGGAGCATGAAGAAATGAGAAGATTCATAAAGAACCTCAACCCTATGGTTGATGCAGTTTCTCAAGATGTTATGGAGGAACATTGCACTGCTTTATTTCAAAAGGAAAAGCTAAATCTTAAGGATATAATTACACTTTCAGCCCGACGTGTGTCTCTGTCAGCAAGCATCTGGACTCCTGATGGACCCGAGGCAACAGTAAATTACCTCTGTTTGACAGCACATTTTATTGGTGCAGACTGGAAAGTTCACAGAGTAATAATCAAGTTTGGCATGTTTTGGTCCTCACCTACTAATTTGGAAAGAATAATACATTGCAAGGAAGCTGCTGTCTCGGAATCAGAGAGTGGATCATACAACGTCATCTGGGATGCAATTAGAGACTGGAATCTTGACCATAAGATTTTGAGCTTGACTTCTGTTGGTGATGTTAGGAACAATGCAAACACGGTTCAGCTAAAGGAAATGCTCATGGAGAAGAAGTGCCTTCCTATCAGAGGCATTCTATATAACGTTGCTTGTCTGGATGACGTCTTAAATAGTGTTGTTTCTCAAGGGCAAGCAGATATACTTCGCCTTGTTGGTGATGCAGCAATGGATTTTTTTGTGGCACGTGCATCCTCACCATCAGCCCAACAACAGCTTATGGAAGTCATTTCACATATGAGTTTGAAGTGTCCACAAGAAGATGCTAAGTGGTGGCACAGATTTTATTTTAGGCTTGAAGTACTTTTGCAGTTCAAGAAGTCGTTTCCTTCTGAAAATGTGCTGAATCCAGAAGATATGAGTGTTGCTGACTCTATTTGCAAGGTTTTGAGGACATTTTATCGTGTCATTGAAGTTATTTCTTGCCCTAGCTCTGTCACAGCAAATGTATATTTCAATGAGGTTTGGAAAGTGAGGACAGTTCTGCAAGAAGAAGCATCGAACGGTCTAGGAGAAATCTCTAGACTGGTTATGGAGATGCAGGAAGCGTTCCATGGGTATTGGCAAAATTCATACTTGTGGTTGTCAATACCTGTTGTTCTGGATCCTAGATTCAAAATCAGCTTCATTGATTTCCGGCTGAAACGAGCTTTTGGCACGAATTCAGAGAGTTACTTATCTGAAATCCGCGAAACAGTCCGGGAACTGTTCAATGAATACTGCAATCCTATGGATCGACCAAGCGCTGCTTCAGATAGTGCGGCTTTGGACGCCGATGATCTGTTAGATGATTGGGATCAGCATCTGAATGAACAAGCAAGTTGTCAGATATCTACAGAGCTCGATGACTACCTTGAAGATGGTCTAGTTCCACGGAAGGACGATTTCGACATTTTAAACTGGTGGATGAACCACACCACGAAGTACCCAACGCTAGCAGCTATGGCACAGGACATATTAGCTATGCCAGCTTCTGCTGTTCAATCGGAAGCAGCGTTCAGTAGCAGCGGGCCGGTAATTCCAAAGCACCACAGCACATTGAGCATCAAGACGATCGAAGCTCTCGTTTGTGCTCGAGATTGGATGAAATAAAATGGTATGATCCCTATGTGTTGCTCCCTTCTACTATACATATTGCCTGAATTGCATATCTATTTTCCGTGTTGGGGCTGTGCTGATAGTATGCACTTTCCACTAGTAATACGTTTACGCTTTTGTGTTTTGTTGCATATGCCATACATGTACTTTCCACAAGTGATAATGACTTCGTTTATCTTGCTTATTATTTCTAGGGTCATTGTGATGGCACTGGAAAGTTTAGTTTACTGAAATACCATTCAGTAAATCAGTGCTCTGGTGCTAGCACATAAGAGTGGATAGTCAATGACTGGACGAAGGCTTGGAGAATTCCCGGCCCAAATGTACCTGCCATATGCTGCAGTACCGAACGAGGAAGGCGCCGAACGTATGCATTTGGACATCTACCTATGACGCTTTCGACCAAGGCTGATGACCTGGCAGTTGCTGTATGGAAACCCTCAGGTGGTTGTTGTTGTGGCATGTTTTCTAGTCTGCTGAGACGTGCTCATCAGCGCGTAATATTCTGTATATATCGACTCGCTCGCTGTAAACGCCTCAGTGCCGGTGTGTCTTGGTCGTAGAGTTTCGAATGGATGCACTGGGTGTAGTTGTGTAGAATGGATGGATGAATGGATGCTAGTTTCTAACTGGAGATAATTCTGTTGTAGAGACTGCACACTGCAGTTGTGACCTCCAATGGAAAATGGTTCTAGGAATAAGAGCATCTCTAACAGAGCCCGAAAAAACGCAAACTGAAAACACCGAGTTCAGTGGGTGCAGAATAGAAACCGTATAATGGAACTGAACTCGCGAATTCGAAATGGCGCGGGTAAAATTTAGCGATGATCATAGTTCTAGATGACATAGATGCTCCGATTGAGCATACATACACATAGTTCTTGAAATTGAAAACGTAATTAGTGGTACACCGGCAAGCGCAACCTAGCTAAGCAAAATGCGGCCTATATGACCTATGGCGCGCGGCGGTGCCGGTGCTGGCGGAGATGGTCGGCGGCGTGGAAGATCTTCACGCGCCGTCCTTGTCAAGCTCGACTATTTCGAGCTTGACGCGGCGGACGCGGGCTTCCCGGCGGGCCGCCTCGTACTCCCTGACCTGGCGGACGGCGTCAGCTTCCTCCCGGCGGAAGCGCTGCCGAGCCTCCGCGTCGCTAATCGCCTTCGCCTGAGCGAGGACGGCCTCCTCCTCGTCGCTGCCGTGGACGTAGTCCCCGGCGGAGATGGTCGACGAGCGCGCGGGGACGAGGTCGTCCTCCTCCTCGCTCTCCGCCATGGGCAGCCGCGGTGCGCGGCTCGACTGGCCGGAGGAGGAGCCCTCGCCGGCGGGGCCGTAGGGAGCGAGCTTCCCTGGGGGGCGTGAGCCCCCAGTTCGTCCACCGGCGAGCGCTCCTCTTCCGAGCGCCCTCGCTCTTGTTCCACTTCCGCCGCTCCGCGTCGGTGCGGAAGACAGGCGGATGCGGCGGTGAGTCGCCGCCGCCCAATCCCGCGGCACGGCCGCCGGATCCTCCACGGGAAGCCATCGCGGGGCGGCGGGCTTCGGATCGGTTGCTCGTTGTACGTGGATTGCTCGTCGGAGCTAGCGACTAGCGGCGGAGGAGGGAGAGGAACGGCGGAGGGGATTAGGGTTTGCGAACCGAACTCCCCTCCGCAAACTCTTTTAATACGGGGCGTCCGCTCGATTTCTCGGGCCCCCGAACTTCGTTTACGGGTCGACCCATGTATTCGGGCGCTGATCTGCGCGCGTTTTGGCCCGAACCCGTAAATCCACTGAAAAATTTTAGTTCCGACGAGATTTACGGGCTCTGTTAGAGATGCTCTAACAGCCCATTCTTGTGAAATCAAACGAGTACGTACAACATTCGTGTATTTACATCTAGACAAAGTCTATGCTGCAGCGCTTCTGCTGGCCCTCGGGCAGCAGCTGCCCGTCAGGCCCCAGTGCCACATCGCAGGCCACGTGGAGCGGGTGCCAGTGGGACCCCCAGAAGGCCACCTTGGACCGGATCCTGGACCGGACCTTCACCGTCAGCGCCACCACGCCTCCTCCCTCCTTGGCCGCCGCTGCCGCCATGTCCGCCGCGGCGGGGCCTGCCGGCACGGCCACGCCCTCGAACGCGAGGTCCGACGTGGTCTTGGGCGGCTGGTACATGGGCATCGCCCCGTTGAGGTCGTGGTCCTTGACGACGTCGCCGTACGCGCGGTAGCGCACTGACATGTCGAGCCGGTCGTAGAAGAAGGCCACGTCCTGGTTCGGGTTGCGGATGGAGAGCCGGCCGGAGAGTACCACCGCGCCGCCGGGCTGCTGGAGGCCGGCGGCGGTGAGGGAGGCGACGTGGAAGCGCGGCCTGTGCGGACGCACGGCTAGGTAGGCGACGAAGAGGATCACGCCGGCGAGGAGAAGGGCGGTGAGGAAGGCGGAGCAGATAAGCTTCGTGCAGCGCGTCAGGTGCGGCCGCTCCGCCGGGAGCGGGCGGAGGAAGCGGCCGCCGGCGGTCGGGTGTGGCACCGACATGGCGGTGGCGGCGCGCGTGTACGCTCGGTTGGTTTGTGATCACTGATCACCGTCTGTGTGCATGGCACGCATGGTGGTGTACGTCTGTCTGCGCTTATACGTTGCAGAGGTTTTAGTACCGTTTCTTGGCGCGCGTACGTACGAGATGATTCGTTGATGAAAGCGGAAGGAACAGAAAGCGACCGAGATGCCAAGCTAACCAGCTATGTTTTCTTCGCGGTTTGGTGTAGGTCATATTCTTCTTCTTTTGGTTGGTAACTTGGGACGATTTCATTGGGCGAGCAGAGAAAGGTGGTGCATAAGAAAAAGGATAAAAGTTTCGAGCCAACAAGAATACAAAATCACCCGCTTTTGCTAATTTTCAGCTGCCTGGATTATTTTGTAAATTCCCTGCCTGCTTTTCACCACAACTGTAACAATTACAGGATATGACCAAAGAGCTGGAAAGGAGGTGCACAATGGAGTGCGAGACAAGCTTGAAGAAGTTGACGAGTGGATGGTGTGGTCCGCGCATGTGGAGCTAGCTTAATGAGTTGTTATACTTCACCCATTAGCATTTAGCTAGGATATATGCAATGCACAAAGTAAAGGTTGCCAATTGCCAGACAAGTTACGGCCAGCTAGTACATCCCAGCCTCAAGTTTCCTGAACTGTGTGTGTGCAGCCCACGGAGAAGAAGAGAACAAGTCCAGTTCCCTGTGTTGTATTTTCTTAAAGAAAAGAAATTCTCTCTGTGAGGCGAACCAAGCAAACACTTTATTTGAAGACATCAATCATAATAACAATACATATGTTCGATAGAAAACAGCCATACAAATGAAGAAATACAGTGTTACTAGTAATACACACAATGTATCGCGCGTAAGACACCGTACTAATCCTACGCACCCAGAAATTAACCACTATAAGCATTCGACAATTTACGAGTTGACAATCACACAGACGGAGCAAGCTACATGTACATCTGGTTCACGGCGGCGCAGCGCCTCCTGACCTGCCCATGTTCGCCGGTGAGTACCTGCATGTTTCCCATCTTCACCATGGACGCTGCGAAGTCCGCGAAGAACTCTGCCGGGTATGCCCCTTGTGCTGCCACGGCCGCCTGGCGCAAGACGTAGTCCCTGGCGAAGGGATCCAGCATGAGCGTCTCGTCGGAGGTGAAGAGCGCCCTCCCCTTGGCAACGACCCGGTAGTAGCTCGCGTCGAACGTCCTGAAGCTCCCCGGGTCCATCTCCACCAGCGTCCTAGTGTCGCTGGGCGCACACTTGGACTTCAGGCGCGGGACATACTGCCTGTCCAGCGACGGGTCGGGCATGAGCGTGCCGCTGAAGTTGTACAACCTGTCTGAGAAGGACGAGCAGTGGGAGGTCCCGAGGGTGTGGCTCCCTGTTGATGCATGGACAAGAGATATTATATGTGAGTTTCCATGGTTCCATACATATCGAGTCTGAATCGCAGAACTAAAAATTCAGAGGGTTGTGGTATATATTTTTGTAGATGTGAGAATTTTATAAATTGCAAGGACATTCCTAGTCAGTTGTAAGCTACAGAGGTTTTCTTCTCCCTTTCTTCTACATGTGCAAAATGAATATTGTGATGAAATAGCAAAGAATGTTTAATTTTTATAAAAGATGTGCTTTATTTTTTCAAGAACAAAGGGAACCCTGGTTTTGTATCATGCAGTATTACTAGGGCTGAAAAGTGAAAACCACATAGTTTTGCTTTTCCCATCTCCGTTGACTTGGTACATGCATACCTTACCTTGCTTACAAGCACCTTTATCGGGGAATACTACTAGAGATTTGTTGGGATCAGCAAAGTTGAGTAAACTACAGAAAAAAGGAGCATAGGCTACAAAAACTAGGCAGGATGCAGTAGTTTACTAGATAATGCATCGAGTTTAGTTCCTGAAGAATAGAATATACCTAGCAGTACCACCTGATCCTTGGCATCAAGGCCCTTGGGGATGAAGAACTGGTACAGGTTACGAGTGGCGTCGAAAAAGGGTGGAGGTAGGTTGTTCAAAGCGTCATCCTTCACTGAACTCATCCCATCTCTCCGCCCAGTTGGGACATCCCAATAAGGCCCATGGGTCTGTTGCATAGTGAAAATGAAAGTAAATACATAAAAGACAATCAAACTAAGTGAAGGCAGTCAAAACTGTGTGGTTTTTGCCACCATTGTTGGCCTGCTTCTCTTACTTGAAGAATGAACTGATATTAATGAACAGAACTGCTAGTACTTACTAGTACTACAACATCCCTTGCCACAAGAGCTAGGATATCAGCACAGGAGACCACTCCAGGGCAGGCTTGCTCCAGCTTTGCCTTGACAAGGTCAATTGTGCCGAAACCTCGTAGGCTAAGGTTCGGTATCGATTCCTTTTCAGATGGTAACCCTGGTAGGCTATCAAGCAGAATAGAAGCATCGCAACCCTGCAGAGCACAAACAGTTCAGGACATCTCCTCTGGACTCAACTGAAACAGAACAGACTAAGATGTGTGCACACATTCACGAAACAGTCGTGGAAGTGCATGCGAAGCAGAGGGCCGGCGAGGCTTGGGACGTGGGAGATGATCCTGGTCATCTCATCACGAATGATGACCTCTGCATATGGGCATGTGTATTGGTAAAAGCCAACCTTCAACTCTGGTGGATTGCATAACACTAACGAGGATTGTAGGACAAGAGGAATGACAAATCCAAAGATGAGTCTGTAAGCCATGTTGTGCATGACCAATGTTAGCTACAAAGATGGGGTTGCACAACCCTTGATGATTTTTGAGGTGAACTAGAACTCACAACCTGCTTTATAGTACAGTTGCTTAGGTTGCACATAAGTAACACTAAGCAAGCCATTTTGCTCAATATTAGTATAGTGGCTCTACAAACGTACATGCCCTTACAGCTGCACTATTTTCTTATGTAATGCAGCCAGCAGATGACCGAAGACTTTGGCACGTGCTTGAAGATCAGTATTTGAGACTTCTGTGGCTTGCGTGCATGGACAAGAATTGAAGAATGCATGCAAGTCTTGGATCAGGCATCCAGGGAGCATATTATGATGGGATAGGATGTATTTCAGAAGTTAAGGATCTCTAATCTACCAGTTAGAAACTATGATAGAAATAGGCATGGGATAAGGATGAATGGTGACCATCCTTCGTGACCCGTGCACTAGTTTAATCCACACTCTTAAGATGATGCAGAGACTATGGCATGTTCCTAAAAAGTGCCACACAAAAACTTGAACTGTAAGTTGCTAGCTGTTAACAGCCCTAACTTTAATATTTTGAAGGCTCAATTAATCTTCTTAATAAATATCAACAGGTGCAACATGCAAGCAAATAATATGAAAAAAAGGAATAACCGCATAATGACAACTAGAGTAGTAATCACTCGTCAAATGCATGCAAACTAAAAACAAAAAAGAAGTTTCAGTTCTATGATTCTTTCATGACCGAGAAAACTTGGTGTATCAGTCAAGACATACTACTACATGATACTGATAAAATGGCATGCCATTTTCAACAATATTTTTTAAATGTTTGCAGTTTAGATCAGAGGTAGTCATCAAATATTTTGTGAGATAAACCAAGTAAACGAAAAAAGTAAGTCAATAGCACATGGTTTGGATAACATACTTAATTATTCATTGAGTAACTGAAACCTGTTGGCTTTAGTTTCTCAAGAGATGATAAGACATTTTTCCATTGACCAACTTATGTTGCAAGGTCTGCTTCACTCAACACTAACAAAGTGTACACAATAGATAAGGGCCATGATATTGGCACTGTCAGCTTCTACATATAAAAGAAGGGTCAGATGACTGTCATAACTCAGTATTCACCAATTTGAAAAACTAATGTTCTAAGAAAACCTATATGAAAAAAAATACTCAACACTTTTATCCACATCAAAAGATATATGGACACTGTAGAGTGAGAAAACATGGTAACATGGTATCATCCTATAGTCATGTACAGAAGGGGATAACAAGCTGGTTTATCCACTATAGGTACCAATTGATGAAGACAGCATGAAGTAAAAGAAAAGATTTAAGACTCCATAATCCTGTAACTGTCCAATCAATAAAATGGAGTAACTGAGAGTACTGACAAGATCTTATGAGTCAAACATGCATTTGCAAACCTAAACCTTTTACAGTTGGCAAAAGTTAAAAGATATGAATCCGTAGGGAATGTAACCCAACAGATATCATAAAAAATCAGCAAACTATACAAAAGTTTTATCATTAAGCACAATGTGCACTTACCCTGCACTGCTGAACAAAAAGGGCAAAGATTCCAAAGTCATTTAGAGTATACAAAGTTGCGGAGGCGTACCATCTGTCAGTGGCAAACTGCCATCGTCTGAATATCTTGGAGAGGAAATTTATTCACAATCTTTAGATGATACTGCAACCAGCTTCCTTTCCACTAGATGTTTCAGCCATCAATTTTCTTGTACTTCGAGCATCCTCCCATAAGTTAGATTCTGCATACATGTTTGCAAGCACAGCATAGTTTACAGAACTCTCAGGAGCTATACTGAAAAGATTCTTGGCTGCAGTTTCACCAAGAGGCATGTTTCCATATGCTTTACAAGCTCCAAGCATAGCGCCCAACATTGATGAGTTTGGTTCAATATCCAAATTCTGAACTAGCTTCCATGCCTCTTCTAACTGACCTCCGCGACCAAGAAGGTCGATAGCAGAACTGTAGTGCTCCGCTCTTGGATCAATCCCATACTTGCTCATCATAGAAGTGAAATATTCCATTCCTCTGCTCATCAGACCAGAATGGCCACACGCAGACAGAAGAGAAAGGAATGTCACATCGTTTGGCTTAACACCATCCTCCAGCATCCGATCGAAAAGGCTCATAGCATCCCCGCCAAAACCATTTTTCCCATAGGCAGTGATGAGTGAAGTCCATGAAACCACATTTCTATGGGGCATTTCATCAAAAGCACGCCTGGCATCTGAAAATTCTCCAGCCTTTGCATACATATCAACTAGAGCATTGTCCAATGCCACGTCACCCATAGGCTGCTTCTTGCACATATAAGCATGAATCTGAGTCCCCAAGCTGAGAGATGCCACATTAGCACAAAGGCCAAGCAAGGAGCTTAGCAGAACACCATCAATCCTTAAACCCCTACGATGAATATTGCAGAAGAGCTCCATTGCATCTTCAGTGTGATTTTTATCCATGGAGTACCCACTGATCAGCGCAGTAGATGACACAAGGTCTGGTTCACATATGGAGTCATATATCACTCGTGCGCTGCTCATGCTCCGGCATTTCGCATAAGCATCAATAAGTGATCCAATAACAACCTTTTCGCCCCAATAGCCCAACTTTATTATGCAAGTGTGAATCAGCTCCACATTACCAAGCACACTGACTGCTCCACAGGCTTTTAGAGCGCTTCCAAATGTGAAATGGTCAGGCAGCATTTCTGTCAAGTTTTTTCCGTGTAAGTGACTATCAACCAAGGATAAATGCATGCTGAATTATAAACAACAGTATAACAGAAATTTAAGCTGACACATCTAAAAGACACAAATAGAAACTAGACAGTCGAAAATAGCAGTGAAAGTGCTACGACAACGTTACCACAGAAATGTGTAACAGATTTAGTGTTTAGATAGCCTCAAGGTTAGTATCATATTACATTATAATCAATCAGATATAGCACGGATTGGCATGAAATATTACAATCATAATAAATGGCATGGATCTGAGGTGTTCATAGAGCAGTGTATAAGCCAACTAGCCAAGGAAGCACACATTTCATGGCAGTACATAGCCAGATGAAACACATACCTTCTCTGAGCATCGATGATACCAACCCAAGAGCGTCGCTGCAATGCCCACGCTCCACAAAACCCCTGAGCAAGGCATTCCAAGACACCACGTCCTTCCTCTCCATCTCCGTGAACAGCCGCCTCGCGTCGCCCACGGACCCGCACCTGAGGTGCATGTCCATGAGGGCGCTCTGCACGAACATGTCCCCCGCGAACCTCCCCTTGGCCACGCACGCGTGCACCTGCTCCCCGCTCCTCACGCACCCGGAAGCCGAGCACGCGCTGGCCACGCTCCCGTAGGTGAACTGGTTCGGCCGGACCCCGGAGGCGCACATGAGCGCGAACAGCTCGAGCGCCTCCCGCGGGCGGCCGTTCCTGGAGTAGCCGGAGACCATGGCCGTCCAGGACACGACGCTCCGGTGCGGCATTCCGTCGAACACCCTGCGGGCGGCGGCCGCGTCGCCGTGCTTGGCGTAGAAGATGACGAGCTTGGTGCTGAGGTGCAGGTCCGGGTAGGAGGCGGACGTGATGAGGCTGCCGTGGATGGACCTGCCTTGCCGGAAGCAGCTCATGCAGCTCTGAAGGAGGGAGTAGTAGAAGGCGGCGGCGGGTGCCACGGCGCCCGTGACAAGGGCCATTGTCGCGCGCGGCGCGGCGCGGCGCGGCTCTGGAACTGTAAAGAACTTAGTTTGCTGGCTGGAGCATGCACATCTCCTTGCCTTGTGGAGCTCTGGCTGGGTCGTGTTGGTCAATGGAGGCGAAGGGGTGGCATGGGAGGGAGGGAGGGAGGGAGCGCGTGCTAGTGAACTCTTTTGCCGAGGCTTCGCCATGGACGCGAGGCCGACGACATGCCCACGACTAGGCGTCCAGGTTGCAGTGTTGATGACGGAGGCGACGGCGGCGCTAATGGAGATTCCAGAGGCGGCTGTCGCCGGGACGGGGAGGCGGAGACCAGTGCGGCGTGGCCAAGAGAAAGTTGAAGTTTGCGGCGTTTCCCCGGTCGTTAAGGCCTCGTTCGGTTGCTCCCAGCCCGGCCGGTATTGGGCCACAATCCGCGTGGTTACACAGGTGTTGGGTCCCCGGGGGTTAAACACCGGCCCACGTCTAAAACGCGTTCGGTTAAACCGCGCCGGTTTTCTACACCGTCGGGTTTTGCCCCAAACCTCTCCATTCGACCGGTTTTTAGAAACACGAGGGTCGACCCGTGGATTTCATCCCGAGCGACGCGAGCGATACGAGCTTCCACGACACAGCGACAACGGCGGCGGCGGCGGCGGCTTGACCGGAGGGGACGGTGGCCGGCTGGACGAGAGCAACTCCACCACACACGCTTCCCTTCCTCGACGCTGAAGCCGCCACGGAGGCCGACCGAGGATCTCCGGCATCTCCTTCTTCCCCGCCTCCGGCATCTCCTTCTTCCCCGCCTCCGGCGCCGGCCTGCAGAAGGTAATATTATCTCCTCCTCCTCCTCCCCTTCCCCTCTCTGTGTAACGTTAGGGATTGCTCGTGTTGGAAGGTGATAGGTTGTGGTAGGATCAGATCTTGTCCTCCTGGGTGTCTCCTGTCCCTTGCGACGCCGACCATCATCTCCGTCGACCGCCAAGGTCACAAAGTGGGCAACTCTCTGGCCTCTCTCTCTCTCAGCCGCGGCTGTCTGGCGAATAAAATCATACATCTGGGGAATTTCGTTGTATCCCGGTCTGGGAATCTGGAGTAGTTTGCGTGCCCGTGCAGCGGTTTCCCAGGGTGAGTATTCTCTGAATTTGCTCGCGAGTGAAGTAGCTGCATGCTTGCATTGCTGTCGATGGCTAGTGCAGGACAGTGGGACGATGCTTGTGCTGTCAGGGAGAAGATGGCTGCAAGAAGGATCGAGAAGGCTGCTGCTTGCACTTGGATTGAAGTGTAACAGCAGCATCACCTCTAACAAGCAAACCTTTTACCATCCATGAAACCCCGTAGAGATGATCTTTATGTAAGGATCCATTTCATATAAACAAATGAATGAACAATCAAGAGATATCAAGAATTTGCTGTTAAATTGATGCTCATCTGGCATCATTATACAACTGAACGGATTAAGTTTGGTTCGTCAGATCCATACATCACTATGCTGTGCTAATTACAGTGCCAACTTCAGAATTGGTCTACTCGTGTTCTACAACTGTAGGTCAAATAATATCACGTGGCATAGACATTGGTGTAGATTCATCTTTTCCACCATCCATTGCTCACACAACAAGTTGGGGTGGTGGGGAGAAGAGAACGTTTTAAGGAAAAATAGAAACCTTCTGTAACTAAGATTTGTTTCTCTGAATTTTCAGCAAGTACCAATTATCCAGAGTACATATTAAACCTGCAATTATACTTTCTGTGTTCTCTTTCTATTTGTGGTATTTAAACCTGCACTTTGTTCCTACTTAGTATCTCGAATTTGTTGTGGTATTTAAAACTGCAATCAAACTACTGCAACTATGTCAACACCCGGATTTTTAAGTCCGAATGCCTATTATGTCATTCATCGCAATCCCAGGAATATTGTTGTTGCGAGGCATAATAGTTGAGTATCACCGTCATCATTTATTACAAACCATAAAGTCTTACAACTTGGAGTCACATGATCCATATTACACAAATAGTTGATCTATTGATCAACGAACAACACACATTTATAGCGGAAGCGTAAGATACAAGGACTCTCTAGTCCACAGGCCAACGCTTGACGTTAGAAGCTCCTAGTTGTGGTAGACGTCCTGCTGGTCGTCATCCTCGTACTTCTGCTCGGCTTCATAGTCTGGCCATTTGAATAGCCAGGGACAAAGCCGTGAGTACTTTAAGTACTCGCAATTGAATACTAACACAAGTACTAACATTACTCTAGAGAGTGTTCTAAGCTCGAAGTTTATTTGCGTAAAGCCAATTTTAGTTGAGAAACAATTTAGTACGCAAACTCATTAAGTGCCAACTAACTCCAGGGGGAAACAATAGTGTCATTCCCACCATTCCCGTGGTGATTTCAATTCAATTCACCACTTCACCACTTAAAACATCAAGTTTTCAGAACTCCTGATACCGGAAACTGTATGGCCTTTCCAACTGTCCGTAACCGTGGACACGGCTATTCGAATAGGTTTACACTCTGCAGAGGTTGCACACTTGTGCCACAACATTTGATTTCATCCGTCAAGGATAAACCCTGAATCATCGCAACTCAGTACGCGGATCATCAACCATAACCTTTCACTTACACACCCTAGTATAGGCACCTCTCCCCATGAGCTTGGCCTCCCGGTGATAACCAACTGTTAACCCGGGAGCGCACAGTGGCTTGGCCGTACAATTCACGTCATTTCACTTTCAACGGAGGCAGCCTCGGCATAACCCCTATGACGTTTGTTCAGAGGGAACCCATACTAAGACACATAAATTTCCAGCTAAGCCTTACCCATAATCAGGTATTGTGGGGGTACTCAAATATTGGAAAGGTATCGCATTCAAACCACTATCAGTTTTATCAAAAATCACCATCTTCTCTTAGTCATATTCACCTTCAAAAACTCTCAATGGAAATGAATCATCATTCCAAGGTTTCAACAACTTTATTCACAAACACAAGTTCCCATCTAGAGTAGTCATTTTTAATTTAGCACTAGCATCTAGGTGTGAGGGGTGCTAAGTACTCTGCTTTGCTTCTAGGCTAACTTTGATACTCTTGTACTAGTCCAATACTAACCAAGTAAATCATGAATAAAAAATACATTGATAAAACAAAGGTAAGTAAAGCTTTGGAAAGTAAAACTGGGAGAATAGGATCATGAACATAAAGTAAATGGGGTAATGCCTTGCTCATGGTGAGCTTTGCACTTTGCAAGAGTATTATCTTGCCTTGATTGGGAAACTGGTCAAAGTGGTCTTCTTCTCCTTGGAAGTAGACCTCCTCCTCTTCTGGGTACTCCTCGGTACTAGTGTCTAAAATACGAATACGGGGTACACAATCATCATACCAAACTTATGTACTAAACTATGCACACTCATGAGGAACACATAGTAATCTAGCATCACATATTACTATTATGTTGGTGGATGTGTTTTTCTTATTACTTAAAAAAAATAATTTCCTCTCATACTAAACTTAAATGTTACTTTGAATTATTCAGAGAAATAATTTCCTCTCATTATCTTATTAAGCTTTAATTTCTCTTATGCATAATATGTGACCTAGGTTGACCCAAGTCAACCTCTTCACACTTATCATTTGGAGAAAAAGATTTAAATGAGGTGAGCCCTTCATACATTTTAATCCTAGCTTGGTAAAGATTTAATACCATCAACCAAGTCATATGAGCTCTACATGACCAGAGTCTCTACCTCATTGTGAAATGGTTGTGACAAGATTTAAATGGGAAAACATTCCCATAGGATTTCTTAATAGTTTTGGACAATAGTTTTGACTAGAATATAGCCATAAAGTCCTTTAATTCAAAAAGGCCATGATCATTCAAAGTAAGCATGGCATATTTTTGTAGAAACAATTAGTATAAGTGAAAAGTGAATTATAGGAGTTGGAATTAACTGAAAAGCAATTATGGTTGATTTTTAAGAATTATTATAAGGCAGAAAAGTCCCTACCTTGTTTATTTTGTCACTTTAATTCTACAATAGATCTAGGGTTCTATCCAGTGGCAAAGTGTAGATAATTTCATAAGGTTTCCAGAAATATAAAATTTGCACAAATTGGCCCAGTAGATTATTCCCTATTAAATTTCAAATTTTGCATCTGATTGGGGGTATTTTCCTAATTTCCAAATTTGAATTCAAATCGTGGGCTTGCGCGGGAAAGAACTGGGCTGCAGAGAAAAAGAGAAATGGGAGCCCGATCGCGTCCGTGCGGCTGCCGCCTGACAGCGTGGGGGCCACGCGTCAGTGGGACTTAACGCCCGAAGCGGTACGCGCCTGTCTGCGCCGTTCGATTAGAAGGAGGATCAACGGTCGAGGGAGGCCTTCGTCTCCGGCGAGAGGGGACTCACTGGCGACGGCGGTAGGGGGTCGGCGAGCTCATCGGAGCTCCGGCGGTCGTCGGCGGTGTGCGCAGCAACGTTGGAGTGGATGAGGAAGCGCCTGGAAGCAGTTGCGTCTCCAATGGCGGCCTCCTGCTCCGGCGGACTCCGTGTACTGGCGGCGGCGTCGATCTTGCGATTGGAGCAGTGGGGTGGCTAGATGGTGAAATTGAGCGGGCGAGAAGTGCTGTGAGGATGAGTGGGAGGTGTTGGCGTGCTCGATTCGGTGGGAGGGCTCCCTTTTATAGCGGCGAGAGGTGGCCGTGGCGCCGGCTAGGGTTGTCGTCGTCGTCGTCGTTCCAGGGCGGCGAAGAGGCAAGGGATGGGCGCATCGTGTTCTTGGTGTCTTTGGCGAGGGCCGACGCGCTTGATGGTGGTGAAAACGAGGCTCTGAGGCGACGGTGAGCTTGACGGGAGTGTGCGTCACTGTGGCGGAAGCTCGTTGTCGTGGTCGTCGCGTCTGGCGTTCCCGCGGGCCAGTGAGCGTGTCCAGGAGGTTCAGTGAGGCGTGGTGCGTCGACTGGCGCTGAGAGGAAGTGTCGAGGTGGTGCGAGGACGCGGGACGTCGTCACGCTCTGGCGCGTCCAGGGTGAACGCCATGCGCGCCCTGGAGCGGCATGGGCGAGTTCTGGGCGCCACTGGGCGCTCGTGTCCTGGCGTCTGCGGTGCACAGCTTCGTCGGGTCGATGGGTGGGCAGCATCGAGGTGAGTGTGAGGGAGAGGATTGACACGGTGATGCGAGGTTGGAATTGACCGGTGAGGAGAGGGCATGACATGGCCGTGCCATGCCACGGCATGGCAAGGTTTGATTCATTTGATCACACATTGACCGGTGCAAGTGGTGAATGCGGTGTGGTGAGGTGAGTGGGTGCTCCAGAAGTGCAGAGAGGGCAAGGTTGGACCAAGTCCAAGGTAAAAATGGAGTATGGGCTCAATTTTTCACCTTGCCTGCCAGGTGTTTGATGTAATGGCCGAAAGAAAAAGATTTTTGAATTTTGAAATTCTTTTTGGTGGGTTGTAATCATATTTCAAAAGGAGTAGAAAGGTGGTGGTTTGGTTCAAATTGGAGTTGTTTTGCAACATTTCAATTTTGGGGGTAATCTTCTTTTTCTTCTCAGATCTCACCTTGACAATTTAATTCTGGTCAACCTGGTCAACTCTAGCCATGGTGGTCAACCTGAAAAGTACTCACCTTGACATGGTCTTAGATGACATGGCTTTGGTTGACAAAGTTTAGTTTAGGTTTCAAGAATTAGAGGGGTGCAAAGTAGGGAACAAAATATTTTTGCCTCATATGACCATTATCATATGTGGGTGAGATTTTTGATTTCTTGCTATTTGATTCTTGATCCAAGGATGCAAAAGTGTTAGTTTATCATATTGTAGTCTTTTGGAAGCAAGGGGGCAAGCAATCTTGGCCTTGGTTGAGGATTTGCTATTTGCATAATGTGTATGTGAGTGAGAAATGGGTTTTTCCCATTTTCTCTAATTCCCTTCCAATTTGGGTTTAGTGATTTTGGTTAGGGTTCTCATAGTAATGTTTACCCTACTAACACTCATCATGGCAATTGCACAACAGAATTTCACTCAAGTGCATGAAACTATATGTGGCACTATATGCATAGAAAAAGTTTTTGTTAATTGCAAAAATTTGAGATTTTGGGAACTTTCTTTCTTGGTCTTTTCTTAATGAAACTTGGGATGTTACAAACCCTTCCCCCTTACAAAAGATCTCGTCCCGAGATCTTAAAGAAAACTAGGTACTAAAGAGGTCTGGGTATTCCTTCTTCATGTCTTCCTCGCGTTCCCAGGTTGCTTCTTCTTCGGTGTGATTACTCCATTGTATCTTCAGGAACTTGATACTTCTGGTGCGGGTGGTCCTGAATGCTTTTTCAAGGATGCGAATAGGCACTTCGCGGTAGGTTAGATCCTGGTTGAGATCAATGGCTCTGTGGTCGATATTTTTGAATACTTCGGTCTTTTCTGGCACTTCTAGGCACTTCCGAAGCAGTGAGATGTGAAACACATTGTGTACGGCGGACATTTCTTCCGGCAGTTCCAACTGATATGAGACTTCACCTCGGCGACTCAGAATTTTGAATGGTCCGACATATCTAGGGGCGAGCTTTCCTTTGAGTTGGAATCTCTGCATTCCTTTGAGGGGTGAGACTTTGAGATACACAAAATCTCCGATTTCGAATGTCATCTCTCGGCGTCTTTTGTCGGCGTAGCTCTTCTGTCTTGACTGGGCGGTCTTGAGGTACTCTCGGATCTTGTGCACCTTCTCTTCGGCTTCGCGAAGAATATCGGGGCCGAAGACTTGACTATCTCCGACTTCTGACCAGTTCAGAGGGGTACGGCACTTCCTTCCGTACAGGGCTTCAAAGGGGGCCATCTGTAAGTGGCTTGATAATCGTTGTTGTAGGAGAATTTCGCGTAAGGTAGGCAGTCTTCCCATTTGGATCCATACTCTAGCACACAGGCTCTCAACATATCTTCAAGTATCTGGTTGACTCTCTCGGTCTGTCCGTCTGTCTACGGGTGATAAGCTGTGCTGAAGTTCAGACGGGTTCCTAGTCCTTCATGCACTTTCTGCCAGAATCGTGAGGTGAATTGAGATCCTCTATCTGACACAATTGACTTTGGTGTTCCATGCAGGCTGACTATTCGGGATATGTACAGTTCAGCTAATCTTGGGCCTTGGTATGTGGTCTTGACGGGGATGAAATGTGCAACTTTGGTCAACCTATCGATGACTACCCAAATGGAATCATTTCCTCTGCTAGATTTGGGTAATCCTGTGATAAAGTCCATACCGATGGAATCCCACTTCCATTCAGGAATCTGTAAGGGTTGCAACAGTCCGGCGGGGCGTTGATGTTCTGCCTTGACGCGTTGACATATATCACACTTGGCGATGTAGCTTCCTATCTCTCGCTTCATTCCGTGCCACCAGAATTGTTCCTTCAGGTCTTGGTACATCTTGGTCCCTCCTGGGTGGATGGAATACAGTGTATCGTGAGCTTCCTTCGAATGACTTGCTTCAACTCGTAATCCGACGGTACACACAAAGGCCCGTTGTACCAAAGAACTCATTCTTCATCTATGGTGAATCCCGGTGCCTTTCCTGTGACTATCTCGATTCTTGATTCCGTCAATGCTGGCATTTCCTTTCTGGGCTTCTTTTATCTGGCTCACCAAGGTGGGTTGAAGTTCAATGCTTGCTAAGAATCCTTCGCTCACTAGCTCTAGTCTGAACTGTTCAAATTCTTGATATAGGCTGGGTTGCTCTATTGCGATCATGGAGTTTAATTGGCACGGTAGTCTGCTCAAAGCGTCCGCTACCACATTGGCCTTACCGGGGTGGTAGTGAATTTCCATGTCGTAATCCTTGATTAACTCAATCCATCTGCGCTGTCTCATGTTCAGCTCTTTCTGGGTGAAAATGTACTTCAGGCTCTTGTGATCTGAATATATCTCGCATCGATTACCCATAAGGTAATGACGCCAAACCTTCAGGGCTAAAACTACGGCTGCTAACTCCAAGTCATGAGTTGGATAGTTCTGTTCATGCTGCTTTAGTTGCCTTGATAGGTACGATATCACCTTGCCTTCTTGCATCAGCACACATCCAAGACCAATCTTGGATGCATCACAATAGACGTCAAATGGCTTGGTAATATCAGGCATGATTAGTATTGGGGCTGTGGTTAATCTGAGCTTGAGCTGCTGAAAACTTGCTTCACATTTGTCATTCCAGTCAAACTTCTTGTCCTTCTTCAGCAGTTGAGTCATTGGTCTTGCGATGCTGGAGAATCCTTCAACAAATCTGCGGTAATATCCTACTAATCCCAGAAATGCCCGGACTTCAGTCTGGGTGTTTGGGGCCTTCCATTCCTCAACGGTTTTGATTTTAGCGGGATCTACGGCAATACCTCCTGCAGACAAGATGTGTCCTAGGAATCCTACTTCTTTCAACCAAAACTCACACTTGCTAAACTTGGCGTACAACTGGTGCTGCCTCAAGGTTTCTAGTACCACTTCCAAATGCTGCTCATGCTCTTTTTCGGATTTGGAGTAGATAAGAATGTCATCGATGAAGACAACGACAAACTTATCCAGGAATTCCAAAAAGATCTTATTCATGAGATTCATGAAATAAGCAGGGGCATTGGTCAGTCCAAAGGACATGACATTGTATTCATATAGTCCATATCTGGTGGTAAAGGCAGTCTTAGGGATATCTGTGGCTCGGATCTTCAGTTGATGGTAACCTGTCCTCAGATCAATCTTCGAGAATACTCGGGCACCTGGAGTCGGTGGTCGAACAGGCCTTCTATCTTTGGCAAGGGGTATTTGTTCTTGATGGTGACGTCGTTGAGCTTACGATAATCCGTAACCAAACGAGTGGCACCGTCCTTTTTATCCACAAACAAAACTGGTGATCTCCAAGGCGACGCACTTGGTCGAATCAGACCTTTATACAGCATATCATCCAATTGCTTCTTCAGTTCCACTAGCTCTGCGGGGTTCATGCTATAGGCTCTCTAGGCTATAGGTCCTGTTCCAGGGATTAACTCGATGATGAACTCGATATCCCGATCTGGGGGCATACCGGGTAGATCATCTGGAAACACATCAGGGTATCGACAAACGACCCTGATTTGATCCAGAGTTGGCTTGGCTACACTTTGGTTGCAGGTGAATTTTCTGGGTAGTCTCTCAGATACATGTTCTATTATTATTCCGTTTCTACTAGTCATGGTGATTGCCTTCTTGGCACAGTCTATCAATCCATGATGTTTTGACATCCAATCCATACCCAGTACTACTTCCAGTCCTTTTGTTCCCAGAACAATCAAGTTTGCATAAAAATCTATTTCATGAATTCTGATGGGTACATCTTTGCAAAATTTTCTAGCTTTAGTGGTTGATCCAGGTATTTGCACTATCATGACATGTTTCAAGCTGATTGGTTGAATCTTACTAATGCCCACAAAATCTTCTGTAACAAAAGAATGCGATGCTCCGGAATCAAACAACACTCTTGCTGGTATTGAGTTAACAGAGAACATACCCAGCACCACGTCTGGTGCTTCCTGGGCTTCTTCGGCGTTCATGTGGAAGAGGCGACCTCCACGGTTGTTCGGGTTGTTGGGGGCGAACTTCTTGCCGGTTGAGACACGGCGTTGTTGCTGAGCTGGTGCTGCGGTGTTGCCCGCGAGCTTTGCGAGTCTCTTGGGGCACTCATTGGAGTAATGCCCCACTACACCACACTCGTAACAGGTGATGGTGGACTTGTCCTTGGCGGCGACAGGTATGGCGTTGCTCCCAGTCCGTGGAGCGGTGTTGGTGTTGTTGTTGTTGTTGGGGGCTCTCGGTGGAGCGCGGTTGAAGTTGTTGCTGTTGTGGTTGTAGTTGCTGGGGTGGTTGTGATGGCCTCCTGGCCTGGGGTTCCCTCCACTCCGGTTCTGATAACCCGGACGTGGCATCGGTGCATTGGGCTTGTTGGTCCTGGGGGCAAAGCCTCCACTTGAATTGGGGCGATACCTTGGGGCATTGTTAGGCCCACTCTGGTTCATCATGCGGCGCTTGCGGTTCTCATTGGCTTGGTGCAGCTTGCCCTCCATTTGGATGGCGGAGTCAACAAGGGCTTCGAGGTCGGCGAAGGGAATATTCACCAACACAGTCTGCATCTCATCATGCAGTCCGTTCAGAAACCTTTCCTTCCTCTTCTCAGTAGTATCAGTCTCGTCCGGGGCGTACCTTGACAAAGTTAGAAACTTGTCGCGGTATTCCACCACGGACATCCGGCCTTGCTTCAGTTCACGGAATTCATCTCTCATCTTCTTTATCAGCCCCGGGGGCACATGGTACTTGCTGAACTTGAGCTTGAAGTCTGCCCAAGTCATAATCTGTCCTGCGTTCATGGCACGGGTGCTGGTCCACCAGGCTCTTGCTGGTCCTGCTAAGTAATGCGTGGCAAACAGCACTTTCTCATTCTCCTCAACTCCTGCTACTTCCAGATTGTTCTCCATAGTTTGGAGCCAATCATCTGCATCCAGTGGTTCCTCAGTCTTGCTGAAAACTGGCGGGTTGGTGTTTTGAAAGTTCTTGAGCTTTGATCCCGGGTGATCATGATGGCCTTGATTGTTGTTGGCAAGCTGTTGAAGTGCTGCGATGTTGGCTTGTCTTTCAGCTCTTTCTGCTTCTCTATCTTCCAACATCACTTGCAACATTTGCATCATGGCGTCTTGGTTCATGTTGCGAGTTGGAGGGGCCATCTGAACATTGAGATAGATCATGAGATAAGAGGGAAATCTCTATGGCTTTGTTTTGTTTTTAAGTTCAAAAGCTTAAAACTTGAAGTCTTTTCATGATGACACAAACATACATTCATTCATAGCAGACAACACACATTACAAGCTAACACACTAAGGGTTTTAAGAACCCTTCTTCTCCAAGCTACAATACATGGGGCGGGATACAACTCACACCTACGATAGTGCTCAAGTGAAACTACTCCTCATCTACATCTATGGGAACGTGGTCATCCTCTCCTGAGTCCAGGAAGGCGTAGTCCTCCTGCTCAGTGAACTCGTCCTCCTCGAAGTCGTCGTCGTCACTCAGGAAGGCTCCTCCTCCCTGAAGGTCTGCTCCATCTTCCTCCATCTTCTTCATCTGTTCCTCTTGGGCCTTGACAGTGGCCTCCAAGGCTGCTATCTTCTCGCGGAGGCGAGCGATGGTGGCGTCCTTCTTGGTGCGCTGCTGACGAAGGGTCCTGCGGTCCTTGGCGAGCATCTTGATGGCGTCTCCCTGCTGGATGATGCGGGCGTGAGTCTGGTTGGCGTACACGCGGGCGTTGTCCAGATCCTGCTGGGTGTGATACAGGATGAAGTCGAGATGCTCCACATGGTGCTTCAGCTCCGGGTGTGGTGACATGTCCATGGGCTCTCCAGCAGAGTTACGCCTCGCGAGGTGAGAAAAGCGAGGGTGCCTGAGTGCCTCCCCGCTCATCCCGCACAAGCGTGCGAGTCCCTCCTGAAGTGCGCGGGCAAGTCCGTCCAGCCAGTTGCTTTCCATGAAGGAGAAGAGGATCCTCTCCGAGGTGGGGGACTCCATCTTGCCCCTCAAGTCAGCGGTGATGATCCACTGCAGCTCTCCTCCTGGCTGGTCAGCGATCTCGGCTCCGTGGATCTCCGGGTGAGGGCGGCCAAGGTGGTCAGACAGGGCGTTGAGGTCATGCTCGAAGATCAAGCTTCCCCCATTCCCAAGCTGGTAAAACTTCTTGTTCACGGGCTCCATCTGAAAGTGAAGTGAAGGATTAAGTTAGAGGAGTGAACAAGTGTGGCAAAATTTTAGGTATATTGCTAAGGAAGAGCATGATTTCTTATTTTTCCCAAAGAACTCAAGGAGAAGACAAAGACTTAGTTTTTCAGAAATACTCACTTCATTTGTTTGCGAAACTCAATTTTTGGAACGTCCATTTCTAACTAGGGTCTCCTAAGGTCAAACAATGGCTCTGATACCAACTTGTCAACACCCGGATTTTTAAGTCCGAATGCCTATTATGTCATTCATCGCAATCCCAGGAATATTGTTGTTGCGAGGCATAATAGTTGAGTATCACCGTCATCATTTATTACAAACCATAAAGTCTTACAACTTGGAGTCACATGATCCATATTACACAAATAGTTGATCTATTGATCAACGAACAACACACATTTATAGCGGAAGCGTAAGATACAAGGACTCTCTAGTCCACAGGCCAACGCTTGACGTTAGAAGCTCCTAGTTGTGGTAGACGTCCTGCTGGTCGTCATCCTCGTACTTCTGCTCGGCTTCATAGTCTGGCCATTTGAATAGCCAGGGACAAAGCCGTGAGTACTTTAAGTACTCGCAATTGAATACTAACACAAGTACTAACATTACTCTAGAGAGTGTTCTAAGCTCGAAGTTTATTTGCGTAAAGCCAATTTTAGTTGAGAAACAATTTAGTACGCAAACTCATTAAGTGCCAACTAACTCCAGGGGGAAACAATAGTGTCATTCCCACCATTCCCGTGGTGATTTCAATTCAATTCACCACTTCACCACTTAAAACATCAAGTTTTCAGAACTCCCGATCTAGGAAATCGTATGGCCTTTCCAATCGTCCGTAACCGTGGACACGGCTATTCGTATAGGTTTACTCGGTGCAGAGGTTGCACACTTGTGCCACAACATTTGATTTCATCCGTCAAGGATAAACCACGAATCATCGCAACTCGACGCGGATCATCAACCATAACCTTTCACTTACACACCCTAGTATAGGCACCTCTCCCCATGAGCTTGGCCTCCCGGTGATAACCAACTGTTAACCCGGGAACTGCACAGGGCTTGGCCGTACAATTCACGTCATTTCACTTTCAACGGAGGCAGCCTCGGCATAACCCCTATGACGTTTGTTCAGAGGGAACCCATACTAAGACACATAAATTTCCAGCTAAGCCTTACCCATAATCAGGTATTGTGGGGGTACTCAAATATTGGAAAGGTATCGCATTCAAACCACTATCAGTTTTATCAAAAATCACCATCTTCTCTTAGTCATATTCACCTTCAAAAACTCTCAATGGAAATGAATCATCATTCCAAGGTTTCAACAACTTTATTCACAAACACAAGTTCCCATCTAGAGTAGTCATTTTTAATTTAGCACTAGCATCTAGGTGTGAGGGGTGCTAAGTACTCTGCTTTGCTTCTAGGCTAACTTTGATACTCTTGTACTAGTCCAATACTAACCAAGTAAATCATGAATAAAAAATACATTGATAAAACAAAGGTAAGTAAAGCTTTGGAAAGTAAAACTGGGAGAATAGGATCATGAACATAAAGTAAATGGGGTAATGCCTTGCTCATGGTGAGCTTTGCACTTTGCAAGAGTATTATCTTGCCTTGATTGGGAAACTGGTCAAAGTGGTCTTCTTCTCCTTGGAAGTAGACCTCCTCCTCTTCTGGGTACTCCTCGGTACTAGTGTCTAAAATACGAATACGGGGTACACAATCATCATACCAAACTTATGTACTAAACTATGCACACTCATGAGGAACACATAGTAATCTAGCATCACATATTACTATTATGTTGGTGGATGTGTTTTTCTTATTACTTAAAAAAAATAATTTCCTCTCATACTAAACTTAAATGTTACTTTGAATTATTCAGAGAAATAATTTCCTCTCATTATCTTATTAAGCTTTAATTTCTCTTATGCATAATATGTGACCTAGGTTGACCCAAGTCAACCTCTTCACACTTATCATTTGGAGAAAAAGATTTAAATGAGGTGAGCCCTTCATACATTTTAATCCTAGCATGGTAAAGATTTAATACCATCAACCAAGTCATATGAGCTCTACATGACCAGAGTCTCTACCTCATTGTGAAATGGTTGTGACAAGATTTAAATGGGAAAACATTCCCATAGGATTTCTTAATAGTATTGGACAATAGTTTTGACTAGAATATAGCCATAAAGTCCTTTAATTCAAAAAGGCCATGATCATTCAAAGTAAGCATGGCATATTTTTGTAGAAACAATTAGTATAAGTGAAAAGTGAATTATAGGAGTTGGAATTAACTGAAAAGCAATTATGGTTGATTTTTAAGAATTATTATAAGGCAGAAAAGTCCCTACCTTGTTTATTTTGTCACTTTAATTCTACAATAGATCTAGGGTTCTATCCAGTGGCAAAGTGTAGATAATTTCATAAGGTTTCCAGAAATATAAAATTTGCACAAATTGGCCCAGTAGATTGTTCCCTATTAAATTTCAAAGTTTGCATCTGATTGGGGGTATTTTCCTAATTTCCAAATTTGAATTCAAATCGTGGGCTTGCGCGAGAAAGAACTGGGCTGCAGAGAAAAAGAGAAATGGGCCGGCCAGATCTGCGTCCGGCCGTTAGCAAGCCGCTGACAACGTGGGGCCACGCGTCAGTGGGACTTAACGCCCGAAGCGGTACGCGCCTGTCTGCGCCGTTCGATTAGAAGGAGGATCAACGGTCGAGGGAGGCCTTCGTCTCCGGCGAGAGGGGACTCACTGGCGACGGCGGTAGGGGGTCGGCGAGCTCGTCGGAGCTCCGGCGGTCGTCGGCGGTGTGCGCAGCAACGTTGGAGTGGATGAGGAAGCGCCTGGAAGCAGTTGCGTCTCCAATGGCGGCCTCCTGCTCCGGCGGACTCCGTGTACTGGCGGCAGCGTCGATCTTGCGATTGGAGCAGTGGGGTGGCTAGATGGTGAAATTGAGCGGGCGAGAAGTGCTGTGAGGATGAGTGGGAGGTGTTGGCGTGCTCAGTTCAGTGGGAGGGGCTCCCCTTTTATAGCGGCGAGAGGTGGCTGTGGCGCCCGGCTAGGGTTGTCGTCGTCGTCGTTGTTCCAGGGCGGCGAAGAGGCAAGGGATGGGCGCATCGTGTTACTGGTGTACTGGCGAGGCTGACGCGCTTGATGGTGGTGAAAACGAGGCTCTGAGGCGACGGTGAGCTTGACGGGAGTGTGCGTCACTGTGGCGGAAGCTCGTTATCGTGGTCGTCGCGTCTGGCGTTCCCGCGGGCCAGTGAGCGTGTCCAGGAGGTTCAGTGAGGCGTGGTGCATCGACTGGCGCTGAGAGGAAGTGTCGAGGTGGTGCGAGGACGCGGGACGTCGTCACGCTCTGGCGCGTCCAGGGTGAACGCCATGCGCGCCCTGGAGCGGCATGGGCGAGTTCTGGGCGCCACTGGGCGCTCGTGTCCTGGCGTCTACGGTGCTCGGCTTCGTCGGGTCAGTGGCTGGGCAGCATCAGGTGAGTGTGAGGGAGAGGATTGACACGGTGATGCAGGTTGGAATTGACCAGGTGAGGAGATGGCATGAAATGGCCATGCCATGCCACGGCATGGCAAGGTTTGATTCATTTGATCACACATTGACCAGTGCAAGTGGTGGTACTGGTGTGGTGAGGTGAGTGGGTGCTCCAGAAGTGCAGAGAGGGCAAGGTTGGACCAAGTCCAAGGTAAAAATGGAGTATGGGCTCAATTTTTCACCTTGCCTGCCAGGTGTTTGATGTAATGGCCGAAAGAAAAAGATTTTTGAATTTTGAAATTCTTTTTGGTGGGTTGTAATCATATTTCAAAAGGAGTAGAAAGGTGGTGGTTTGGTTCAAATTGGAGTTGTTTTGCAACATTTCAATTTTGGGGGTAATCTTCTTTTTCTTCTCAGATCTCACCTTGACAATTTAATTCTGGTCAACCTGGTCAACTCTAGCCATGGTGGTCAACCTGAAAAGTACTCACCTTGACATGGTCTTAGATGACATGGCTTTGGTTGACAAAGTTTAGTTTAGGTTTCAAGAATTAGAGGGGTGCAAAGTAGGGAAGAAAATATTTTTGCCTCATATGACCATTATCATATGTGGGTGAGATTTTTGATTTCTTGCTATTTGATTCTTGATCCAAGGATGCAAAAGTGTTAGTTTATCATATTGTAGTCTTTTGGAAGCAAGGGGGCAAGCAATCTTGGCCTTGGTTGAGGATTTGCTATTTGCATAATGTGTATGTGAGTGAGAAATGGGTTTTTCCCATTTTCTCTAATTCCCTTCCAATTTGGGTTTAGTGATTTTGGTTAGGGTTCTCATAGTAATGTTTACCCTACTAACACTCATCATGGCAATTGCACAACAGAATTTCACTCAAGTGCATGAAACTATATGTGGCACTATATGCATAGAAAAAGTTTTTGTTAATTGCAAAAATTTGAGATTTTGGGAACTTTCTTTCTTGGTCTTTTCTTAATGAAACTTGGGATGTTACAAACTATCCTAGATAGAGCAAGCAAACTATTGCAACCTGCTCTATATAGGATAGTATGTATAACATCAGTACTTATAAGTTTTTAATTAAAAGCAAATTCTGTTCATTAAATAACTAGTGGCCTTTTTATCTTTAGTTTTTGAATGGCTTTGAGAATTACGGATCGGATTAGGAAGAGAGAGGAGGAGGAAGAGGAGGAAGAGGAGGATGATGATGATATGATTCTATTTCTTTTACCAATGCTGCATTTGCTGGGTGAACCAAGGGAAAAAAAGCCCCGCCATACATCGACGATAAGAGGCGAGGAGGTTGTAAGGGACTTGCTGGAAGGGCATGTACAAAATTGTCGGGTAGCATTTAGGATGGAGGCCCACATCTTCAGGGCTTTGGCTAGTTTCCTTCGACGCGAGAGATTGGTGCGTGATACCAGACTTAGCGTCGAAGAGAAACTTGCAGCCTTTCTGTGGATGCTGTCCCATAATTCCTCATACCAGGATCTCCAAGTACAGTTCAAGCATAGTAATGACACTTTCCATAACATCATGAATAACTTCTTCAACATCGTTCCTGCACTATCCAAGCACTTTCTGAAGCCTCCCAATCCAGCTCAAGTACACCCAATATCATTTGTCAAGAACCAGACATTGATCTGGTAGATGTTGTCTGATCCCGCAGTTTTTTCCCGCAGTTCTGCCTGTCCGCTTCTGCAAATAGATGTTGCATTTGATCAGAACAATATGTTTAATAGCTGCCGACACAGACAATACATTCACATTGGACCAGTAGATATTATAGCTGAAACTTGACATATGTAAGTTCATACAGGTGTCTATCAGCTGATCAACATACATAGATTTATCCATCAGTAGGATCTAAGGACATTCATGAAGCAATGATGAACCCCATTCTTAAAATATGACTTGGACAGAGATGATAAATTAGCTAAGGTGATTATGTTGTGGAAGCTTTACTTTTCCAACCTTGTTACCCTGTATTTTTTTGGTACTGTGGTCCTGTAGTTCTTCGGTAGAAAAGCCATGTTCTGTTTTTGGGTCACTACTAATTTAGTTTGATACAGTACTGCACGATGTATGTGTGGGTTTTAGGTCAAAGAAGTGCTCTTGAATTAGCATATTTTACAGCTTTAAGGCTAACACCAGCTTATTCATATAGTTGATATGTTAAAACACTTGATTGGTTTAAACACTCTGTAGTTGCCTGTTATTTTATACCTAGTTCCGTCTGTCGCCTCAGATTTTTAGAGAAATCTGTCGCCTCAGATCTTCGAGCGCGTGAGTTAAATTATTTGCCCCTATTCTCATCTTATGTTTTTCGCTTCCACGAAATGATATACTTGCATATTACTGATCTACTTAAACTGAGTTGGCCTTTAAGGTCTAAGTCACATAAGCAACTAAACTGAGATGCTCTTACCTTGGACTTTAGCTCATATTAAAGCTTTTCTACACTGATATGCTAGCTTATATTTGTTACTGTGATAACAATACCTAATCTGAGCCAGATAGAGGACCTTCGCCTAGTGATGCATTGAGGCTGTACATGTACGCTGGTGCACAACATGCCATGATCATCTTATGCATCCTCCAGGGCAACTGTGATTGCTTGTATTTTTATAGGGTATTGTGCATTTTGCTTATACTTTTCTCTGAAATTGTAGGTACATGATAGAGGGAAAAGAGCTAGAGTTCTACATGAAGAAGCTCCAGAAAAAGATGGACATTGGATCAGTTTCTGTGTCTTTACTGCGGAGAAGCAAAATATTTATTTGCTGGATTTTGTTGTTTTTCCTCTTAAAATTCGGATGGATCCAAAAGACTGTTGATCTTTTTTACTATCAACTATTTAAGTACAACTACGTAGTATTAAAATCATATTGTTCTTGCGTAGTTAAAGTTGGTGCCTTGTTTTCTTCTGTTTGTAGTATTAAAATCATATTGTTCTTGCGTAGTATTAAAATCATATTGTTTGCGTAGTTAATTTGTGAAGAATTGTAATTGTATGGGCTTTTTTTTATAAAATTACATCTGTACAGATTGCTACTATTCAACACTAGCGGCCAGTTCACGTGTCAACACCCGGATTTTTAAGTCCGAATGCCTATTATGTCATACATCGCAATCCCAGGAATATTGTTGTTGCGAGGCATAATAGTTAAGTATCACAGTCATCATTCATTACAAACCATAAAGTCTTACAATTGGAATCACATCATCCATATTACACGAATAGTTGATCTATTGATCAACGAACACACAGAAGTGCATAGCGGAAGCGTAAGATACAAGGACTCTCTAGTCCACAGGCCAACGCTTGACGTCGGAAGACTCCTAGTTGTCGTAGGCGTCCTGCTGGTCATCTCCGTGTTCATCTTCATATTCTGGCCATTTGAATAGCCAGAGACAAAGCCGTGAGTACTTTAGGTACTCGCAAACTAATACTAAAGTGCTAAACATTGCTAGTAAGGTTTGCTAAGCTCTAGTTTATTTGCAGAAAGCTAGTTTTGTTTCACAAACATTTGAGCAAGCTTATTCAAAGTACTAACTAACTCAAGTGGGAACATTAGTGTCATTCCCACCTTTCAAGTGGTGATTTCAATTCAATTCACCACAAGTCATTTCACCATCCTCTTTCAACATCATTTTCAAAAGTATGACATTGGACCACTGTATGGCCTTTCCAACCGTCCGTAACCGTGGACGCGGCTATTCGAATAGGTTTACACTCTGCAGAGGTTGCACACTTGTGCCACAACATTTGATTTCATCCGTCGGGATTTCCCCGAATCATCGTAACTCAGTACGCGGATCATCAACCATAACCTTTCACTTACATACCCTAGTATGAGCACCTCTCCCCATGAGCTTGGCCTCCCAAAGTGAAGACAGTCGACACTGGGAACTGCACAGGGCTTGGGCCGGACATTCACCTCATTCGCATCATATCGTATCGTTTCTTTTGTTGGAGAGGCAGCTTTCGGCATAACCCCGATGACGCTTGTTTAGAGGGAACCCATACTAAGATGCATAAATTTCCAGTTAAGCCCTACCCATAATCAGGTATTGTGGGGGTACTCAAAAATTGGAAAGGTATCGCATCCAAACCAACATCATGTTTTATCAAAAATCACCATCTTCTCTTGGTCATATTCACCTTCAAAAATCATTCAATGGAATGAATCATCACTCCAAGGTTTCAAATTCATTTCCAAAAGTCACCTTGTCCCCATCTAGAGTAGTCAAGTTTTATTTCATTAGCACTAGCTCTACATCATGAGGGGTGCTATCTTGCTTGACTTGGAAGGGACTAACTTCACTACTCTAGTAACCAACTTGTACTTTGACCAAAGTTAACTATAAAAGTAACTCTTTAAGAGAACAAGCAAAAACTTGTAATGTAATAAACTTGGGATAGGCTTATGTACGAAAAGGAAAGACTATGGTGCCTTGCCCCAAGGGGCTTTGCACTTTGCAAGAATATTAGCTTGCCTTGGTAGTTCTCAAACTGTTCCTCCTCCTCTTCTTGGTAGTATCCTTCTTCTTCGGCGTACTCTCCGGGGCTACCGTCTATATTTGAATACGAGTATAATTGCTCACTAATTCAATGGCTATTCCATTCATCACATATAAACACACAACTATTCTATGCACACAAACAAATTAACTAGGTGCATGGGTTGTGTTGTTTGGAGGAGGATTTACTCCTTTACTATTAATATGTAAATGATAGTTTCCTTAGGGTTTGTGAGGAATAATTTCCTCTCATTGAAATCTTCTTAATATTTAATCTCTCAAACCATCATAGATGAACTTATATTGACCTAAGTCAAATGTTCATCATCATCATTTGAGAAGATGATTTAAATGAGGTAAACCACCTCATGCCATTTAAATAACACTACATTTGATTTAAATCTCAAGAAATTCATATAAGAGATTTTGGACCTGAGGTACAAACATCCCATGAATTCATGTGAGACAAGTTTTAAATGAAGTATAAGACTCCACACAATTTGGTTTAATAGTTTTGGACAATATCAACTAGTTAAACTAGCCAAAGGATCCATTACTTAAACTAGGGCATGATCAAGCAAAGTGACCACACCATTTTATTGCACAAACAATTAGTGTAAGTCAAATGTGAGCTATTAGAGTTGGAATTAACTTAATACCTATTTTGGTTGATTTTTAAGAATTATTTGAATAGGGAAAAGTCCCTGTCTTGTTATTTTTGTCAGATTAATTCTACCAAGAATCTGGTCATGGGACCAGTGGCATTGGAAAGATCTTTTCTCTAGCTTTCCAATAACATCAAATTCACTAAATTTGGTTTAGCCAAATTGAAACTATTCAAATTCCAATTTTGTACTGTGAGGAAAAGTCTGGAAATTGTTTAAAACGAATTTGAATTAAAAGGGCCGGCGGGAAAACTAACTGGGCCTATTTGGATTAAAACGGCCCAAGGCCAGCCCAGCCACGGTCCAGTGCCGCGCGGGCTACCTGACAGGTGGGCTCCACCCGTCAGCGACATTTAAAAGCCGAACCGGTATGGGTTAAAGAGGAGCGTCGGATTAGATTGGAGATCGACGGACGACAATCATCGTCTTCTCCGGCGAGATCGTGCCACAGACGCGGCGAGGGCAGGGGTCAGGCGAGCTCACCGTTGCTCCAGCTAGGGTTGGCAATAGGCTCGAGGAAGATGTCGACGACGGCGGTTCTCCAGGTACTGGTGGCGTCTCCGGGGAGGGCTCCAATCGACGGCGAGCTTCCGCGGCGGCGCTCGGCAGTGAGGCTTCGATTGGGCGGCTCCAGTGGCTAATGTTGATGGTGGAGTGGCTCAGGCGGTCGAGTGAGATGAGGGGAGTGTGCTGGTGTGCCCAGATCGACGAGGAGAGGTCTCCTTTTATAGGCGAGCAAGGTCTTTGCGGGGCGATGTGGCAAGGTCGACACGCTCGCGGCGTCTCCGGCGAGCTAGGGCGGCTAGGCGACGATGCTGTCGGGTTCTCCTCGTCTGTGCGAAGCTATAGGTAGCAATGGCACGGTCGGGCGGCGTACGTAGGCGAGGCATCGCGTCCATGTCCGGGCGGCGTCTCGCGGCGGGATTCTCGTCGCCTCCGGCTCCGGCGGTCAAGGGTTGGGGTCGAGGGCGTGTCTCACGGCGTCGTGGTGTCACGCAGATGCTCAAGGTGCTCGCAGGGGTCCAGGGGCTGCGTGCCGGGGCGGGGTGGCGCGTGTACCGGGACGTCTCGCGGGTGTGCGGCGTGCGACGTCATCGGCATGGCGTCGCCGGCACTGGGCGCGTGCGTTCCGGCCAGTGTCGAGCTCCTCCTCGACCAGGGCTGGCCCTAGCATGCTCAGTAGGGTGCGGTGGCATCATTTGGCAAGGTGGGCAGGTTGGGGAAGGAAGGGGAGAGGAGGTGGTGCGGCAAGGTGGTGACATGGCCGGCATGGCCATGTCCATGCCATGCTAGCCCTCTCCTAGGGTTTCTATTTGGCATTGAAGGGTTTAGAGGGAAACAGGGGACCAGATAGGTTAGTGTAGAGCAGGTTAGGGTTGATTTGGTTGAGTAGATGCACTATTTGCAAATAGTGCAAATAGTGTCAAATTTGGAAAATCCAATTTTATCCAAATTTGAAATAATTCCAAAAGTGAAAGTTTTTGAAAAGTGAGTGTTGAGACAAGTTGTAAATGACCAGAGGTGAATTGAGGTGGTGGTGGAAAAAGTAGAATTCAATAATTGCAAAAATTGACAAGTGTGAGATTGTTCCACTTGTTAAAATGTTGCAACTTTGGATGAGCATAGCTCATGATCCAAGATGAATTTTGCATGATGATCTTCACCAAAATTGTTCACCTTGATGTTGACTTTGAAATGGTGCAAAGAGTTAGCAAGAGTTGGTTTGGGAAAATTGAATGGCAAGGGCTCAAAGTGGTGATCAGACTAGAATTGTCAAACTTGACCACTATTCCATGTGAGTGGCAATGGTGTTTGAAAATCATTTGAAAAGTGAATCCTTGATTCCAAGAGTTGTAATAAGTGTTTAGAAACATTATTCAACTAATGGTGAAGACCAAATAGGTCTAGGATCAAAATTTATAAAAATGCCATAAGGCATATGTGAGGGTTTTTAGGGTTTTGCATTTTATGGATTTTTCTTCCTCTTTGATTTATTTGGTTGGTGATCTTAATATGATCACTCTAGGGTTTTAGAGCATAACAAATACAAGTAATAGCAATCATCATGGCAATTCACTCAAATGCACAAGTCCTATGCATGGTACTATATGCAAATGAAAAAGTTTTTGTTGGGTTGAAATTTTGCCTTCTGGAATTCTCTAACTTTCTTTTTATTGAAATTTGGGGTGTTACAAACCCTTCCCCCTTACAAAAGATCTCGTCCCGAGATCGAAAAGAAAGTTAGGTACTAAAGAGATCTGGGTACTCCTTCCTCATGAAGTCTTCGCGTTCCCATGTGGCTTCATCCTCGGTATGATTGCTCCATTGGATCTTCAGAAACTTGATGCTTCGGGTGCGGGTGGTTCGGTAAGCTTCTTCCAGAATGCGAATCGGCACTTCGCGGTAGGTCAGATCCTGGTTGATATCCACCGATCTGTGATCGATGTTCTTGAACACTTCGGTCTTCTCCGGGACTTCAAGGCACTTCCGGAGGAGTGAGATATGGAAAACGTCGTGCACAGCCGACATCTCCTCAGGTAACTCCAGTTGATAAGACACTTCACCTCGGCGGCTGAGGACTTGGAAAGGTCCGACATACCGGGGTGCAAGCTTTCCTTTCAGCTGGAATCTCTGCATTCCTTTCAAGGGGGATACCTTGAGATAGACAAAGTCTCCGATCTCGAAGGTCATCTCCCGACGTCTCTTGTCGGCGTAGCTCTTCTGTCTGGATTGCGCAGTCTTGAGGTACTCGCAAATCTTGTGGACTTTCTCTTCGGCTTCACGAAGAACATCTGGGCCAAAGACTTGGCTCTCTCCTACTTCTGACCAGTTTAGGGGTGTGCGGCATTTCCTTCCGTACAAGGCTTCAAAGGGGGCCATCTGTAGGCTGGCTTGGTAGCTATTGTTGTAAGAGAATTCTGCATAAGGTAGGCAGTCTTCCCACTTGGATCCGTATTCCAGTACACATGCTCTAAGCATGTCCTCTAGTATCTGGTTTACTCTCTCAGTCTGTCCGTCAGTCTGAGGGTGATAGGCGGTGCTGAAATTCAGACGGGTTCCTAGTCCTTCATGCACTTTCTGCCAGAATCTTGAGGTGAACTGCGATCCTCTATCTGACACTATCGATTTGGGGGGTTCCGTGCAGGGCGACTATTCTGGAGATGTAAAGTTCAGCTAACTTGGGACCTTGGTAAGTGGTTTTGATGGCGATGAAATGGGCGACTTTGGTCAATCTATCGACAACTACCCATATTGAATCGTTGCCTTTGCTGGATTTGGGCAGTCCGGTGATAAAGTCCATTCCTACGGAGTCCCATTTCCATTCTGGAATCTGGAGTGGCTGCAACAGTCCGGCGGGTCGTTGATGTTCTGCCTTGACTCTCTGACAGATATCACACTTGGCTATGTAGCTACCGATCTCTCTCTTCATTCCGTGCCACCAAAATTGTTCCTTCAGGTCTTGGTACATCTTGGTACCTCCGGGGTGGATTGAGTAAAGGGTGTCATGGGCTTCTTGCAGGATGACTTGTTTCAAGTCAGAGTCCGATGGTACGCAGAGACGTTCCTTGTACCAAAGAACTCCGGCTTCGTCTACGGTGAATCCGGGGGCTTTTCCTGCGGCTATCTGCTTCTTGATTCCGTCAATGCTAGCGTTGTCCTTCTGGGCTTCCTTGATTTGACTAACCAAGGTGGGTTGCAGTTCTATGCTGGCTAAGAATCCTTCACTAACAAGTTCGAGTCGGAACTGTTCAAACTCTTGGTATAGGCTGGGCTGTTCAGATGCGAGCATGGAGTTCAACTGGCACGGCAGTCGACTCAAAGCATCCGCTACCACATTTGCCTTGCCGGGGTGGTAGTGAATCTCCATGTCGTAATCCTTGATCAATTCGATCCATCGGCGTTGTCTCATGTTTAGCTCCTTCTGGGTGAATATATATTTGAGGCTTTTGTGGTCGGAGTAGATCTCGCATCGATTACCCATGAGGTAATGACGCCAAACTTTCAAGGCTAGGACCACGGCTGCAAGCTCGAGGTCATGGGTTGGGTAGTTCTGCTCATGCTGTTTTAGCTGTCTTGAAAGGTAGGATACAACCTTGCCTTCTTGCATAAGCACACATCCAAGGCCAACCTTGGAAGCGTCGCAATATACATCAAAGGGCTTGGTAATGTCAGGCATGATCAGGATTGGGGCTGTGGTCAGTCGACTCTTGAGCTGTTGAAAGCTCTCTTCACATTTGTCGGTCCACTCAAACTTCTTGTCCTTCTTCAGTAGTTGGGTCATTGGTCGGGCGATGCTCGAAAAGCCTTCTACAAATCTGCGGTAATATCCGGCTAATCCAAGAAAAGCGCGGACCTCGGTTTGGGTGGTTGGGGCTTGCCATTCCATAACAGTTTTGATTTTGGCGGGATCTACGGCAATTCCTCCTGCAGACAAGATGTGTCCCAGGAATCCAACTTCTTCCAACCAAAACTCACACTTGCTGAACTTGGCATACAACTGGTGTTGTCTAAGGGTTTCCAGGACAATCTCCAAATGCTGCTCATGTTCCTCTTCGGACTTGGAGTAGACGAGAATGTCATCGATGAACATAACGACAAACTTGTCCAAAAAGTCCATGAAGATCTTATTCATGAGATTCATGAAATAAGCGGGGGCATTGGTCAGTCCAAACGACATGACGTTGTACTCATACAACCCATATCTGGTGGTAAAGGCAGTTTTTGGAATGTCGGTGGCTCGGATTTTCAGTTGGTGGTATCCAGTTCTAAGGTCTATCTTGGAGAAAACTCTGGCTCCGGTGAGTTGATCAAACAAGTCTTCTATCTTGGGTAGGGGGTATTTGTTTTTGATGGTGACATCGTTAAGTTTACGATAGTCCGTGCACAAACGATTTGCACCATCCTTCTTGTCGACAAACAAGACGGGGGATCTCCAGGGGGATGCACTAGGTCGAATCAGACCTTTGGCCAACATATCATCTATCTGCTTCTTCAACTCCACAAGCTCGGTTGCGTTCATGCTGTAGGCTCTCTGGGCTATGGGTCCAGTTCCGGGGATTAACTCGATGATAAACTCGATATCCCTATCCGGGGGCATACCAGGTAGATCATCCGGAAACACGTCAGGGTAGCGACACACGACCCTAATTTGATCCAGAGTTGGCTTGGATACACTTTGGTTGCAGGTAAATTTTCTGGGTAGTCTTTCAGAGACGTGCTCTACTACGATACCGGTGCTGCTAGTCATGGTTATGGCTTTCTTGGCACAGTCGATTAATCCATTGTGCTTGGACATCCAGTCCATTCCTAGGACAACTTCCAAACCTTTGGTTCCAAGAATGATCAGATTGGCAGAGAAGTCTACATCATGGATTTTGATGGGTACATTTTTGCAAAATTTTCTGGCTTTGGTGGTTGATCCTGGGATTTGAACTATCATAACATGCTTCAAACTGAGAGGTTGGATTTTACTTGTTGATGCAAAGTCTTCGGTGACAAAAGAATGAGATGCTCCGGAATCAAACAACACTCTGGCAGGGATGTGGTTGACAGAAAACATACCCAGTACCACATCTGGTGCTTCCTGGGCTTCTTCAGCGTTCATGTGGTAGAGGCGGCCGTTGCGGTTGTTGGGGTTGTTGGGGACGAACTTTTTGCCGGTGGAGACACGGCGTTGCTGCTGAGCAGGGGCAGCGGTGTTGCCGGCGAGCTTGGCGAGACGCTTGGGACACTCGTTGGAGTAGTGCCCCACCACACCACACTCATAGCAAGTGATGGTGGACTTGTCCTTAGGGGTAACGGGGATGGCGTTGCTTCCGGTTCTGGGGGCGGTGTTGGTGTTGTTGCTGTTGTTGTTGGGGGCTCGGGGCGGAGCGCGGTTGTAGTTGTTGTTGTTGGTGTAGCCTCCTGGCTTGGAGTTTCCTCCACTCCGGTTCTGAAAACCGGGGCGCGAGTTCTGCATCGGGGGCCTATTGTTTCTTGGAGTGAAACCTCCGCTTGAGCTAGGGCGAAACTTCTGGGGGTGGCTTGATCCACTTTGATTCGCCATGCGGCGCTTGCGGTTCTCATTGGCTTGGTTTAACTTGCCTTCCATCTGGATGGCAGAGTCGACAAGGGCTTCAAGGTCGGCGAAGGGGATGTTGACAAGGACAGTCTGCATCTCGTCATGCAGTCCGTTCAGGAATCTCTCCTTCCTCTTCTCAACGGTGTCGGTCTCATCAGGGGCGTACCTTGACAGTGTGAGAAACTTGTCGCGGTATTCAACCACCGTCATGCGACCTTGCTTCAATTCACGGAATTCATCCCTCATCTTTTTGATAAGACCCGGGGGTACATGGTACTTGCTAAACTTCAGCTTGAAATCCTCCCAAGTCATGAATTGACCTCCGTTCATGGCACGGGTGCTTGTCCACCAAGCGCGGGCTGGTCCAGCGAGATAGTGAGTGGCGAACAAGACTTTCTCGTTGGCCTCCACTCCGGCTACCTCCAGATTGTTCTCCATAGTCTGGAGCCAATCGTCGGCGTCGAGGGGTTCTTCGGTCTTGCTAAACACTGGGGGATTGGTGTTCTGGAAGTTCTTGAGTTTGGATCCAGGGTTATCATGGTTTCCATGTCCTTGGTTGGCAAGGTTCTGCAAGGCTGCGATGTTGGCTTGGCGTTCAGCTCTCTCTGTCTCCCGGTCAGCTAGCAAGGTTTGCAGCAGTTGCATCATGGCGTCGTTGTTGCGATTGGGAGGGGCCATCTGAACATAGAGAAGATCATGAGATAAGAGGGAACATTCTATGGTTCATTTTGGTTAAGTTTGCAAAACATTTGAAAACTTGTAATCTTTTCATGACAAACACAACATTCATTCATTCATTCAACACACATTACAATCTAACTCTTAACACTTCTAATGGTTTTAAGAACCATTTTCAGGCTACGATGCAAAGGACGGGATACAACTCACACCTACTATAAGTGAACTAGTGCAACTACTCCTCATCATCGACATCGATCGGGACGTAGTCGTCGGGTCCTGCCTCCAGAAACTCGTAGTCCTCCTCCTCGGTGTTCTCGTCCTCCTCAAAGTCGTTGTCGTCGCTCAGGAAGGCGTCTCCTCCCTGAATGTCGATGCCTCCGTCGTCATCCTCCAGCTGACGAATCTGATCCTCCTGGGCCTTGACAGTGGCCTCAAGTGACGCGATCCGGGCGCGAAGGCGGCGAATCGTAGCGTCCTTCTTAGCACGCTGCTGGCGAAGGCTCCTGCGGTCGTTGTTGAGTAGCTTGATCGCCTCACCCTGCTCGGTGACGTGAGCGTGGGTCTGGTTCGCGTACGCGCGGGAGGCGTCGAGGTCCTGCTGAGTCTGGTAGAGCATAAAGTCCAGGTGCTCAACGTGGTGCCTCAACTCCGGGTGCGGCTGCAGCTCCATGGGCACTCCCATGGCATCACGCCTCACAAGGTGTGCGAAGCGCGACGCGAGGATGCGCACCACGTTCTGTCCACAGAGACGCGCAAGTGCCTCCTGAAGGCCACGTGCGAGTCCGTCGAGCCAGTTGCTCTCACGGAAGGAGAAGAGGATCCTCTCCGAGGTGGGAGGCTCCATCTTGCCCCTCAAGTCAGCGGTGATAATCCACTGCAACTCTCCTCCAGGAGTGTCGTCCACCTGAATCCCGTGGAACTCAGGGTGCGGGCGCTCGAGGAAGTCCGAGAGGGCGTTGAGGTCATGCTCAAAGATCAGGCTACCTCCGTTCCCAAGCTGGTAAAACTTGGTGTTGATGGGTTCATTCGGCTCCATCTGAAAGAGAATTGGATGAGTAAGTTAGAGAGTGCAAAGTGTGGCAAAATTTTAAGTTGATTCAAAAACGATAGGACATGAGTCACAACTTTGAAAAAGTCTCCAAGACACGAGTGTAAGTAAATTTTCGCAAATATTCTTTTCATTTGATTTCAAGGTTAAGTTTTTCAGAACGTCCATTCTAACTAAGGTCTTCTAAGGTCAAACAATGGCTCTGATACCAACTTGTCAACACCCGGATTTTTAAGTCCGAATGCCTATTATGTCATACATCGCAATCCCAGGAATATTGTTGTTGCGAGGCATAATAGTTAAGTATCACAGTCATCATTCATTACAAACCATAAAGTCTTACAATTGGAATCACATCATCCATATTACACGAATAGTTGATCTATTGATCAACGAACACACAGAAGTGCATAGCGGAAGCGTAAGATACAAGGACTCTCTAGTCCACAGGCCAACGCTTGACGTCGGAAGACTCCTAGTTGTCGTAGGCGTCCTGCTGGTCATCTCCGTGTTCATCTTCATATTCTGGCCATTTGAATAGCCAGGGACAAAGCCGTGAGTACTTTAGGTACTCGCAAACTAATACTAAAGTAAGTGCTAAACATTGCTAGTAAGGTTTGCTAAGCTCTAGTTTATTTGCAGAAAGCTAGTTTTGTTTCACAAACATTTGAGCAAGCTTATTCAAAGTACTAACTAACTCAAGTGGGAACATTAGTGTCATTCCCACCTTTCAAGTGGTGATTTCAATTCAATTCACCACAAGTCATTTCACCATCCTCTTTCAACATCATTTTCAAAAGTATGACATTGGACCACTGTATGGCCTTTCCAACCGTCCGTAACCGTGGACGCGGCTATTCGAATAGGTTTACACTCTGCAGAGGTTGCACACTTGTGCCACAACATTTGATTTCATCCGTCGGGATTTCCCCGAATCATCGTAACTCAGTACGCGGATCATCAACCATAACCTTTCACTTACATACCCTAGTATGAGCACCTCTCCCCATGAGCTTGGCCTCCCAGTGAAGACAGGCAGTCAGCCTGGGAACTGCACATGGCTTGGGCCGGACATTCACCTCATTCGCATCATATCGTATCGTTTCTTTTGTTGGAGAGGCAGCTTTCGGCATAACCCCGATGACGCTTGTTTAGAGGGAACCCATACTAAGATGCATAAATTTCCAGTTAAGCCCTACCCATAATCAGGTATTGTGGGGGTACTCAAAAATTGGAAAGGTATCGCATCCAAACCAACATCATGTTTTATCAAAAATCACCATCTTCTCTTGGTCATATTCACCTTCAAAAATCATTCAATGGAATGAATCATCACTCCAAGGTTTCAAATTCATTTCCAAAAGTCACCTTGTCCCCATCTAGAGTAGTCAAGTTTTATTTCATTAGCACTAGCTCTACATCATGAGGGGTGCTATCTTGCTTGACTTGGAAGGGACTAACTTCACTACTCTAGTAACCAACTTGTACTTTGACCAAAGTTAACTATAAAAGTAACTCTTTAAGAGAACAAGCAAAAACTTGTAATGTAATAAACTTGGGATAGGCTTATGTACGAAAAGGAAAGACTATGGTGCCTTGCCCCAAGGGGCTTTGCACTTTGCAAGAATATTAGCTTGCCTTGGTAGTTCTCAAACTGTTCCTCCTCCTCTTCTTGGTAGTATCCTTCTTCTTCGGCGTACTCTCCGGGGCTACCGTCTATATTTGAATACGAGTATAATTACTCACTAATTCAATGGCTATTCAATTCATCACATATAAACACACAACTATTCTATGCACACAAACAAATTAACTAGGTGCATGGGTTGTGTTGTTTGGAGGAGGATTTACTCCTTTACTATTAATATGTAAATGATAGTTTCCTTAGGGTTTGTGAGGAATAATTTCCTCTCATTGAAATCTTCTTAAGATTTAATCTCTCAAACCATCATAGATGAACTTATATTGACCTAAGTCAAATGTTCATCATCATCATTTGAGAAGATGATTTAAATGAGGTAAACCACCTCATGCCATTTAAATAACACTACATTTGATTTAAATCTCAAGAAATTCATATAAGAGATTTTGGACCTGAGGTACAAACATCCCATGAATTCATGTGAGACAAGTTTTAAATGAAGTATAAGACTCCACACAATTTGGTTTAATAGTTTTGGACAATATCAACTAGTTAAACTAGCCAAAGGATCCATTACTTAAACTAGGGCATGATCAAGCAAAGTGACCACACCATTTTATTGCATAAACAATTAGTGTAAGTCAAATGTGAGCTATTAGAGTTGGAATTAACTTAATACCTATTTTGGTTGATTTTTAAGAATTATTTGAATAGGGAAAAGTCCCTGTCTTGTTATTTTTGTCAGATTAATTCTACCAAGAATCTGGTCATGGGACCAGTGGCATTGGAAAGATCTTTTCTCTAGCTTTCCAATAACATCAAATTCACTAAATTTGGTTTAGCCAAATTGAAACTATTCAAATTCCAATTTTGTACTGTGAGGAAAAGTCTGGAAATTGTTTAAAACGAATTTGAATTAAAAGGGCCGGCGGGAAAACTAACTGGGCCTATTTGGATTAAAACGGCCCAAGGCCAGCCCAGCCACGGTCCAGTGCCGCGCGGGCTACCTGACAGGTGGGCTCCACCCGTCAGCGACATTTAAAAGCCGAACCGGTATGGGTTAAAGAGGAGCGTCGGATTAGATTGGAGATCGACGGACGACAATCGTCGTCTTCTCCGGCGAGATCGTGCCACAGACGCGGCGAGGGCAGGGGTCAGGCGAGCTCACCGTTGCTCCAGCTAGGGTTGGCAATAGGCTCGAGGAAGATGTCGACGACGGCGGTTCTCCAGGTACTGGTGGCGTCTCCGGGGAGGGCTCCAATCGACGGCGAGCTTCCGCGGCGGCGCTCGGCAGTGAGGCTTCGATTGGGCGGCTCCAGTGGCTAATGTTGATGGTGGAGTGGCTCAGGCGGTCGAGTGAGATGAGGGGAGTGTGCTGGTGTGCCCAGATCGACGAGGAGAGGTCTCCTTTTATAGGCGAGCAAGGGTGCTGCGGGGCAGTGGCAAGGTCGACACGCTCGCGGCGTCTCCGGCGAGCTAGGCGGCTAGGCGACGATGCTGTCGGGTTCTCCTCGTCCAGGCGAAGCTATAGGTAGCAATGGCACGGTCGGGCGGCGTCTGTAGGCGAGGCATCGCGTCCATGTCTGGCGGCGTCTGCGGCGGGATTCTGTCGTCGTCTCCGGCTCCGGCGGTCAAGGGTTGGGGTCGAGGGCGTGTCTCACGGCGTCGTGGTGTCACGCAGATGCTCAAGGTGCTCGCAGGGGGTCCAGGGGCTGCGTGTGCTGGCGGGGTGGCGCGTGTACTGGGACGTCTGCGGGTGTGCGGCGTGCGACGTCATCGGCATGGCGTCGCCGGCACTGGGCGCGTGCGTTCCGGCCAGTGTCGAGCTCCTCCTCGACTAGGGCTGGCCCTAGCATGCTCAGTAGGGTGCGGTGGCATCATTTGGCAAGGTGGGCAGGTTGGGGAAAGAAGGGGAGAGGAGGTGGTGCGGCAAGGTGGTGACATGGCCGGCATGGCCATGTCCATGCCATGCTAGCCCTCTCCTAGGGTTTCTATTTGGCATTGAAGGGTTTAGAGGGAAACAGGGGACCAGATAGGTTAGTGTAGAGCAGGTTAGGGTTGATTTGGTTGAGTAGATGCACTATTTGCAAATAGTGCAAATAGTGTCAAATTTGGAAAATCCAATTTTATCCAAATTTGAAATAATTCCAAAAGTGAAAGTTTTTGAAAAGTGAGTGTTGAGACAAGTTGTAAATGACCAGAGGTGAATTGAGGTGGTGGTGGAAAAAGTAGAATTCAATAATTGCAAAAATTGACAAGTGTGAGATTGTTCCACTTGTTAAAATGTTGCAACTTTGGATGAGCATAGCTCATGATCCAAGATGAATTTTGCATGATGATCTTCACCAAAATTGTTCACCTTGATGTTGACTTTGAAATGGTGCAAAGAGTTAGCAAGAGTTGGTTTGGGAAAATTGAATGGCAAGGGCTCAAAGTGGTGATCAGACTAGAATTGTCAAACTTGACCACTATTCCATGTGAGTGGCAATGGTGTTTGAAAATCATTTGAAAAGTGAATCCTTGATTCCAAGAGTTGTAATAAGTGTTTAGAAACATTATTCAACTAATGGTGAAGACCAGATAGGTCTAGGATCAAAATTTATAAAAATGCCATAAGGCATATGTGAGGGTTTTTAGGGTTTTGCATTTTATGGATTTTTCTTCGTCTTTGATTTATTTGGTTGGTGATCTTAATATGATCACTCTAGGGTTTTAGAGCATAACAAATACAAGTAATAGCAATCATCATGGCAATTCACTCAAATGCACAAGTCCTATGCATGGTACTATATGCAAATGAAAAAGTTTTTGTTGGGTTAAAATTTTGCCTTCTGGAATTCTCTAACTTTCTTTTTATTGAAATTTGGGGTGTTACATCACGTCAAAAAAAAAAAACACTAGCGGCCAGTTTGACGTGCTGTTATTTGGTACTGAGAATTGCCTGCTGCTGCCGTCAGGGGTTGTTGGGGAAGGGAATAACCGAACATACAATATTTCCGGAAACGTAGGACTTTGTGGAGAGGTGGTTCCGACGGGATCGGGGTGACAATCGGGGATCACCCAGATACCCGGGTGGATGCTTCCCTGGGCGTATTAAAACCGCAAGAACCGAACGAGGCCTAACGGGGGCTGGTCGGGAATCATCGGTTGTTTGGGCCACCTAGGCCTGCTAAGGGCATGTACAATGGTGATGACTCAGCTGTCTATAAGGAGTAATTATAGATGATTTTGGTGATGTGGAGGAAAGAGAATGAGGAGAGAGAGGGGCTGTCTGTAAAGTTACAGACAGTCTATAGGCTTCTTACAGACGGCTTACAGACAACATTTTTGTTGTTGTATGAAGGGTATCTATAACTTATACTCACACATGGTTATGGCTAAAAATAGATAACTTACAGACATACCACTGTAGACACTGTCTATACTACTGTCTATATATGATATGAAGTGATATTACAGACAACACCTGTCTAGACCATTGTACATGCCCTAAAGCCCAACCAAAGACGTCCGTGCATAACTGTTTCGCCTATGGAGGTTGACAGATCGAGACGGTATATTTGGTGGCAGCGTAGAGAATAGTACGAAGGAAGAGAAAGTGGCTCCTCCAGCACGACTGACTTTTGCAATTTAAGGATTGATGCTGAAATACATTGGGGCTGAATCACACCTCGAACCTCAAGAAATCTTGTGGTGTAAACTAGTCCCCAATATAATTTTTTTTTAACAAGACCCCAACCAAACCCAGCTTTATATCAAAAAAAAAAGTTCAGAACAGATCCTAGGAAGGAGGAACATAGCACATTCAGCCTCAACAGGCATACCATCAAACGAAAACACACTCTCAGCATCTGCTAGTCTCGGGGCTCCCCCTACACTAAGAGAGAAACACCTACACTCAATGTGGGGCGGCGTCTGGTACCAAAAAGTTAGGTACGGAGGAGAGCTCCCAACACCAGCACGGTCGTGCTCCTCCGTGCAGTGGCGGATCTAGAAGATTTTCTTAGGGTGGAGAAACTAGGATAATCTCATATATATATATGAACTATATTTTCTAGACATTTTTTTCTCACTGAAAAGTGTGATGTGCTGAAATGCTAGGGTGGGGCGCGCCCCACCCTAACACCAGCTGGCTCCGCCACTGCCTCCGTGCCTAGCTCCCGAAGTTTGCCGTCGAACATGGAGATGATGGCATTCGTCGCCACCAGCCTCTTAGCGACCACCAATAGCTTCCGCTGCAGCATAAGAGAGAAGGCTCTGTAAAGCGGCGAACTGGTTTGAACAACACTTTATGCTGGAAGAACCGCTCACTTCTGGTAAGCTGATTAATCGTCCAAGCAAACGCGGTAAACTCATCCCTATATCTGGGCAAAATTGTAACATCAAACAAAGGCTCAATCACACACCATAAGTACCTCGTGACAACACAATTGAAAAGAATGTGATCAACATCCTCTTTTTTTCCCGCACACCATGAAAAGATCCGACCCAGGCTAGTCTCTACCGATTAATTGGACAACGGTTTAAATGTGTCCTCTAAAACAAAGCCACAGAAAGTTTTTTGTTTTGTTTTAGGGGACAATTCTCGCTCCACATATCCAGCATCCTCACATCTCTCACCCCGAGGATAAGAATAAACCAATACATTGATTTAATTGAAAATTAGCACTTGCTTTAAAAGCCGACTTCATTTTGTCTTCTTCTTCACTAAGAAGAAGACCATTCATCATATCCCCAACTCATCCCATTCCAAGACTTCTGCAGGGCCGAAAGATATGCAAAAAAGTCAAGTTTAATCTATTCCCTAGGACAAATTCAGCCACTATACCATTATGTGCTCGCAACACCCATAAGTTTGAGGAAACAACACCCTCACAGGACAGTTCCCCAGCCAAACATCATCCCAAAAGGATGTTTTCCTGCCATTTCCCGCCACATAGACAGACCACAACTTAAACCATTGTTTTAGTTTGTGGAGGCTTTTCCAAAGCTGAGATCCACCAATCTCCGATGACTGGTAGAAGCCACCACTACCCATATAAGCTTAACATTGATGCTAGCTAGGTTCTAGACAATCTTCTTGATGCAATGACAACGGAAGCAATTGCCTTACAAAAAGGTTTACAACTAGTTGAGGACCTAGATTGTGTTCCGGTTATAGTTGAATCTGATTCCTTGAATTTGTTCAAGCTTCTAATAATGACATTGTGAGCACTTACACAACTATTTTGGAAGATTGTTTTCAGTTTTTGATTCCAAGTTCTCAATTCTGACCGCAATAACCCTAATTTTATTATTGTGTGCCGCATGACTTTACCTCAAAAAAAAAGATAGACTGTTTAATATGGTCATACTGAATGTGAAGTTCAGAACCGAGCATCAGCTAAAACTAAACTATAATAGTATTAATACCAACATCCTATCACAACACGATGGTAGCAGCATCTGGCTATTGGGCTAACCATGATGAAAAAATACAACATTCAAAAAAACTCATCATTTGGGGTTTCAGAAGAAAAGGAAATTGATCAGCAACGGATCAATGTAAGATATCAGCAATATCAGGTGTTAAGAAGAAACTGATAGTAGCATTGTATATCGATGGCATAACTAAGAAAACTGATCATAACATTATCCATAAGTTCACGGTTCAATCGAAACAGGCAGGAACTAAAAAAGACTCAAAACGGTCTAGAAGAATTTCGACTTCAACTTAACAATAGCTAGAAACGATGACAGGAAGCTGCATCCTAGCGAAGCTCAGAGGCCGCCGCGAAGACGGAGGACGAGGTGGAGGGTGGATTCCTTCTGGATGTTGTAGTCTGCAAGGGTGCGGCCATCCTCGAGCTGCTTGCCAGCGAAGATGAGGCGCTGCTGGTCCGGCGGGATGCCCTCCTTATCCTGAATCTTAGCCTTGACGTTGTCGATGGTGTCCGAGGACTCCACCTCCAAGGTGATGGTCTTGCCGGTCAGGGTCTTCACGAAGATCTGCATCTGCAAGGGGGACAAAAGGTTGATGATCAGATCAACATCAAGCGGATAAGTCAAACGATTAGGGTGCAATTTTAGTTGTGTATCATAAGAAAAAGACTCAGTGACAATCGATATCTTGTAATGGTTTAGGATATCTAATAATCAAGCATCCATCTAATCGTTAAGTAAACATGTCATAACAATCAATAATCAATACATGTGATCAGTCAGTTTCACTGTGGACAAGGGACATCCAATCCAACAGTGCTAACTGGACTAAAATGAAACAAAATCACAACGAAAACACACACTTGTAACAGATCCAATCAGTAGTTCTTTTTTTTTCCTTTAGCAGTAATCTTCATATTGATCAGAGGAACAAAACAACCGCATCAGAAAAGACACAACTGACCAATATATATACTCCGATGACCGATATGCTGCAGGTTAGGGGAGCAAAACTACGGCATCCGAGTCGACAGATCTAGGCAGTATATGTACTGTGATGCAGCGATGCTTACAGGGAGATAAGAATCAATTAGACCAACCCTAAATTAAGTTGATGAGAACCATCCGAAAACTACACCTCGACGCAGATCTTAACATGAAAAACCTAACTAAGATCGTGCAGAGAAACACAACGCGATTAAGACGAGTAAACTTCATATAGCTGCACGAGATTAATCTTAGTCGATTAGGATCTAAAATTGCATACTAGGACTGGATCACGAAGAACAGCAAGCGATCGATATATTCAGAAGTTTACCTTGACGAAGCGATTGGATCTCTTGCTTGAAAGGGATTAGATTAGATGCGTGCGCTATCAAATCGATGGACAAAACCCTCGAGGGTACTCTGTATATATAGCCGGATTATCTCCACAGGAGTCGGCGGTTGGATCTCTTGCTTGAAAACACGGAGTTCTAATGGTACTTCAGCGGGCATTGGTTCAAATCCCTAAATCGGCGCCTCGGTCGCTCCCCGCGAGCGACCTGGGCGCAAACCTAGCTAGCCGTCGCGGGAGAAGCTCCGCCTCCGCCTTCCTCCCTCGCCGCCGCCGGCAAGCGTCGCCGGGCAAAGCCCGCGCGGCGTGGGCGGCGGCGGGATCTCCTTCCCCGCTCCAGCGGCGGGCTGCGCGGGGCAGTTTCGTCGGCCGGAGGCGCGGGCCGGCGCCTGGTCTTGGCGCAGGGCGGCGTGGGGCTTCGGCTGCTGCGTCGTGGACGGCCGCGCTCAAGCGAGCGTTGGTGCGGCTGTGGCCGGCGGCGCTCAAGCGAGCGAGCGTCGGGCGCGCTCAAGCGAGCGGGCGACTTTAGATCGGCGACGGGCGAGCGGCCTCGGGATGCGGCGGCTGCGGCCGGCGGGGTTGGGCGCGGCTCTGGCTCCGCTCGTAGATGCGCAAGCGCGCTGGTGGCCAGAGGGATCCTTAGCGCGGTGGAGGCGTCGGGGTCGCTGTGGGCAGGGCCGATCTGGGCCTCTGCGGGCCCATGGTGCGGTTGCTCGACGGCGCGGCGGCTGGTGACCTGATCTTCGACGGCTCCCGTCCTGTTCTGGTGCTCCGGCAGTTGTTGGATGTGGAGTGAGGTGCTGCTCTTCGCTCTGCATCGGGTGTGGGCGTTTGGTGGTTGGCGGCAAGGTCCCATGTTTTGTTGGTGCCGATGATGACGGTGCCCACGGGAGCCGTACTCCTTCTTAAAGGCGTCTTCGTGAGCTACATCTCCTGCTGTCGCGGGTGTCTGGCGTTCTCCTGGTGAAAATCTAAGCTCCTCGGGAGCGGGCGACGGCGACATCTATGCCGCTACCTTCTTGAAGGCGCCGCCTTTGGAGGCCCAACACCTGTGGTGTGGTAGGTTTGCGTCAACTAGGCATGGTTGCCTTGCGGCCGAAGATGGTGGAAGCCGGGGCAGCGGCTCCGGACGGTGGATGGTGCGTCGAGGCGGCGGCCTCGAACGGCCTTGCAACTACGGGCATATGGGGTGTGGTCGTGGTCTAGCAAGGCAAGGGTGGCGTGCTTGTGCTACGTGGGTAGCGAGTCCGTCGGCCCGGTCGGCGCGATCAAACGATCGGTCGGCTGGCACGCCGGGGCGGCGGCCCCGGATCTTTTTGGCGCGACGTTTGTGGTCTGCGGATGGTCGTCTAGTGTAGCCTGGGCTACGAGGCGTCTAGTCCGTGCGGCGTTGCGGCTCGTAACCGAGCAGGGGAAGTCGGAGTGGCGGCTCCGAGCACGGATGTGTTTGTTTGTGCAATGGTGGCTTTGTGTCGTGTGGGCGACGAGGCTCTGTTGTTTGTGCGGTTTTCTGGCCCCTTTTTCCTCAAAAATGGAGTCGTTTTGTACGGTTTTTGGGCCCGGTTTTCCTCATAAACTGGGTCAACCGGTCGTCTTGACCTTCTCCTCTATTGCGATGAATATAACAGTTCTCCTGTTGTTATTCAAAAAAAAAAAAAAAAAAAAAGGAGTCGGCGTGCTTTTACAGCGACCCACGAGGTTTCCGGGACGGACTCCGCACACGTCACGCCGCCTCTCTTCAAGTGGGCCGCGTGTCTATATCTGAGCCGATTATTTTCAATCCAACGGTGCAGGCCAAATCATCATTAGAATATTTGGAGAGTTTTCTGGCATATAGTATGAAATCAATTTCATTGGCCTAAGATTTGGATTTCGCCCAATTATTGGTATTTCCAGTGAATGTCTTCCATTTCATTCGGGCCAAGTAGAAATATTTACCAAACAAAACCTTCTGAATTTTGGGCAATATATTTCAACTTTTGGTTGAGTTTTGCCCAGAATCTAAAATTTGGTCATATTGTGTTCCTTATTTAAAATTTGGTTCTTGCATTTTGTCTGAATTTTGACCGAGATTACACTAAGTGGGCACATTTCAACCATTTCCTTCATACCCGATAAAAAAACGACACCCAAAATCAAATTCCTACCAATTGGCACGAGGGCTTACGATCACAATCACCTTTATCACAAATCCTCCTTAATAGTATAGAGAGATATTTCATATCCTTATTTGGCTATGTTCATTCGAATGTGCATGTTGAGGAACAAAGAGCATGGGAGATATAGAGATAAAAAACTACATTAATTAGACATATGAAAGGGATAAAATAGCACGGGATTTGAGCTCACGTTGATATTTCCATGAAACCAAGGACGTGTTAATGTATTTTCAGGAATTGTGGCAATCCAAGTACTATGATCCAAAACAAGTAAAGGGTAATTCTAAGATGTATAAGGATCAAAGCTCTGGAATTCCTACTTTGCATATAGGATTTGAACATTGAATTTTTATCAACATAGCTCTAAAAGATTTTGAAGATTAATTGAATGGATCTTATGGCACCTAGAGGGGGAGGGGGAAAGGTGATAGTCAAATTTTAGTACCTTTTCAATTTAGGTTGGACACAAAAGGTAAATTTTCTAGATACGTAACAATGTGAATTTACCTATATGACAGAGTGCAATCAAGTAAACAAGATACAAGATAGTAAAGTATGGTAAAGGAAAGAGGTAACCGAGAGTGAAGCACATGGAGATACAAGGGTTGATTCCCCTACTTACTTTCTTTTGAGGAGAAGTACATATATGTTGGATATGTATGGTGCCACGAATACTACCCAATGCCACAACAGCCTCAGCCTATTATCTGGCAAGCAAACCACAAAGGTTAGATCACGATCCACTAAGTTTTAGCCTTCAAGGTGGGAACCGAAACCTTTACACAAAGGGTTGGAATAAACTCCACGACTCAATTGGTGGCTCCCAACAACCGACCACAGAGATCTTACAACACAACACAATCAAGCTCTGAGGGTGACTTCTCAAAAAGTTAGAGTTTCAAAACTTGATTCTTCATGAAATGGGTAGGATAGTTAAATCCCTTTGGTGGAAGTGCATATCGAGGGTTCCTGACTTGGTTCCCAAAAGGGCAACAAGATTGAGTGGCTCGGGAGGAAGATCAATAAGAGCTTTGCTTTGGAACAATGAGGAGAGAGGGAGTAGAAGTCACGACCTTCAATTGAAAAAGAAGGGTGCTATTTATACCTCCTCAAGGAATATAGCCGTTGATGGCTAACTTACATCGGAGACTCCGGTGTCTCTGGTCCCTGCTTTTTCCGGAGCCACTTAGGCCGGAGTCTCTGGCACTGGTAGGCCTAGAAAACACGGGCCTGGAGTCCCTGGACCAAAGTCTCCGAGGTATTCCAAAAGTCTCTAGACCCCTATACTGGGAGTGGGGCATACGAGCCACTCACTCAAAACACTAGGGCCACAGTCTTTCTCCGGAGTCTCCGGTCTGGATACACCGGAGTCTCAGGTCAGGAGCTCATAGCAGCAGAATCCCCTAAGGATCTCTCCGAAATTATTCCTTAGCAACCCCTCTAGGAACAACCATCACCTATAGTTACACAACCAAAAATTATTGGCACCGACTTCGCCTTATCACTTTTGAGGGGTCGATTACTGTGATATGCTTAACATGAATAAACACAAACATATAAACACAAGTTTTAATATCTTTGTGTTGTTAAGAGACACAAAAAAACACACTTAGAGGGAGAAATGCTCTTTCATTAATTGAAGAATATTGCATTCAAATCTAGAAATGTCTTGGAAAAAAAACCCAGAAGTAATATTGCCCATGAAATTTTAACACCGAGGGGTTAAGGGCGTGCCAGGCAAAGACAATGTCGCCGGTCTCCTCCACAATGAAGTAGGCAAACAATCAGACATACAATCAGCAACAAAATCATCCTGTGTCGGCCGCTGATGTGGCATCATCGATGACACAAGCTGGAACAAGATGGAAGATGATTTTGTTGTAGATAGCATTTAATGAAGATCATTTGTTTAGTATTTTGGCTTCTTTTGTAGCATCAAGATTACTTGTATATTTGAACCACTCCCGTTGTTAAAAGATGTTATTACAACCAAATATACTCATTTATATTGGATAAGGAAAAAAAATAGCTGGCTATAGCACCGCTATAGCTTCTCAGACATCCTTCCGCGACGCTAAGTCTGTTTCTTCCGCTATAGGCGCTACGTCCGCTAAAGCGCCGCTAATTACCGCTAAATAGTGTAGCCGCTAGAGGAGCTAGAGCACCGCTAACATAATTGTTCCATGACACTAGAATTTGAAGCCCAATACATATTTTCGTCGGGCTGATGCGCCCAGGACACGACGCCTTGGCTTGGGAGTCACGGGCTAAATCGAGACGAGCGACCACGTCTGAAACTCGGGCTGGATTGTTTCTACTCCTTTTTCATTTACTCTATGTTCAACGGTGAATTGTTTCAGCTGTCAGACACTATAATCGCCAAAAATAATTTGTATATAGAAGCTTGATTGTCTGTTCAAACACTAGAACTGCTACGTCTTTCCTTCCTGTGACATACTTCCCTGCCTATTCAATTCCATTTCATGCCATCCCAAGTAATTCTTTTAGAAATAAGGATTGTAGATTGATTTGGCATATGTAGTTTAAATCCGTAGCACATTATAAACAATGCAATAATCCTGAAGACAAAGACAAATATTATTTTCCATGATATGTATGCTGCAATTTTTTCTTTCTATGACATATATTGCTTTTATAGAGAAAACCGCTGACATAGGCATCCCCAATGGGCCTGCCGAAGATAGTACCTGGGGTTTACTGAAGGCCACGACCAGAAGGATGAGAAGATTCGGAAGCCCAAGATGCTGTTTTGGAAAGATAGAGTTGTAATAGGAAGTGTCAATTGTAATCTGGCGGGACGGGTTAGAAACCCTCTCGGACTCTGTAAACCGGTGTATTACGAATCCCTCGGCTCCAACTTGCATATAAGGGGGAGTCGAGCGACAGAGAGATCATCGAATCATTGTTGAGCAAACCCTAGTTTCTATTTCGTCGAGTACTTTTCGGCTGAAACCTTCGAGATCTACTTGCCCTCTACATCCAACGAAACCCTAGTCTACTACTTGTAGGCATTGACAAGTTAATCCCTTGTCAATTGGCGCCGTCTGTGGGATTTAGAGGCGACAAGGAGCTGATCTCGATGGCACGTTCAAGATCGTCGACTTCATCGGCAGCAAGCAACATCATGGACAAAGGTAAACAGATCGCAATTGGTCTCGTTGATTTTGTACCTCACCCGCCCTCCCGTTTGGATGCATATACGTATCTGGAGGAGCCCATGGAGATGACATTCGGGAGGTTCCACTTTCACGTCGGGAAGGACGGAACGTATCGTCTCGAAATTCCGACCTTCTCGAGGTTCTCTGTGAAACATACTGAATCTTCAAGCTCGGCACCATCGGTCGAGTTAGGCGACGAAGGAACCTCTTCGCCACGCTTCATCAACACCAAGGCAAGCGAAAACTCGCCAAGATCTTCAGCGACATGTCTTTCGAGTCGTCTGCGGACTCCTATATAAGCAGCGATTCCGAGAGCATCGACAGCTTCGATTTCATCGACAAGTCTGTCACCATTGGAAAGGTCTTCACCAATCTCTATGATGGTGTCACCGAATCCAGCGAGGCGCAGAATTCAAAATATCATCAAATCTACGCCATTGGAGAAGCAAGTCGTGATGAGGAGGAAACGTCGGAGGCTTTCGACGATCTGGGAAATCCATACGTCGATCCCTCTGATCTAAGGTGAGGTTTAGGTAACAAGTACGTTGGGCCTACACCACGTACGAGAGTTCAACTACCACAAGCAGCATGGGACAGAGCCGCAAGAGCCATGGATGGTTCAGAACCTATGGCGACAACAACCACGCCTGAAGAATTGCAGGCGTACCAATATAGACTCGCTCGAGCTGGAAGGGAATTGGAAAAACAGGCAGCTGATTTGAACAGAAGAAAGGAGGCACCTTTCGCGTCAAGCAGGCGAAGGGCAGACCTAAGTCGTCATTCAGGAACTTCGGGAGATAGCCACAGAGAAGCTCGGAACAGAGCAAGATCAAGGTTGCGCAACATACCTGAGGCAGAACGAGAGAATCTAGTCCAAAACATCGACATGTCCTTTATGTCGATAGACACGAGAGGAAACATCATTCAAAAAACACCGGAAGCTGGGTATATGGCGACACAAGCCTTTATCCTCGCATCTAGGCCACCTCCTGGAGATCCAAGGGAAGCATTATATAACATGGCCATGGCAGGTGTTGGAGCCATGGGAACAGCGTTCGCATCGACGCCTCCTGAAGGATCAGCAAGGCAATACAGTCCACGACCTGCGGTCGCAGCAGCAGCTCCCGAGAGAACAGGCGAAGCAAGGGACGCAGAAACTCAGGCAAGGGTAGACACGGCACGACAACATAGAAGGGAACGTCGACATTCTCCAGACATAGCCGAAGAGGATATGTGTGGGCTACCATGTTTCACACAAAGGGTCTGAAAAACTCGGGTGCCTTCAGGGTTTAAGCTACCCGATAATTTCAAGAAATTCGACGGATTGCAAGATCCTGAGGATTGGCTGGTAGATTACCTCGAGACAGTAAAACTAATCGGCGGAACAAGAGCAACGGCAATGCAAAGTATTCAGGTGCACTTGAGCGGAGCCGCGAGATCTTGGATAAAGAAGCTTCCTGCAGGTTCCATCGACAGCTGGAATGATTTTGAGGACATATTCATCAAGAATTTCCGGTCCACTTGCAAAAACCCTGCGACACTCGAGGAGTTAAGGTCATGCCGACAAAAGCACGATGAATCAATGAGGAAATACATCCAAAGGTGGAACATCATCAAAAACTCGGCAGAAAACATATCCGACGAAAGAGCAATAGATGCGTTTGTTGCAGGAGTTCGACGAGGAGATTTCGTGGAGGACTTGGGAAGAACTAACCCAAGGACAGTATCAGCACTAATGGAGATAGCAAACAAATGGGCAGATGGCGAAGATGCTGTACATAATAAGCGACATAGGTCACCAGAGGAGGACCGCAGTCGAAATTTTCAAGGCAGGCGACGATTTTCTCGATTTTCGAGTTATGATCCACCCGGCCAAATTTCGGCTGGGTTTCGAGCAGGCGCGGGAGGAAACAATAGAGATAATTATCAACGAAGCAACGATCAGCGAGGTGACAACAGAGATGATTCGCGAAACAACAGGCCAAACAACGGACCTAAGTTCCAGAGGCCCTTCGTGTCTCCTGAGGATATGATGAACGGTCAATGTCAGATGCATTTCTTTGTCGACAACAATGGGGTAAGGCAGTCAGGACATTTACAGAAAGACTGTCGAAATTTTCAAGCGATGATGAGGGTTGCCGCGCAAGCCCATGCTCAGGCAGCAAGTCGAAATCCCCAAGGACCTAGGAGTGAGATCCACCTACCACCTCCTCCTGCAATTACGGAAGAAAATCGACATCAGCTTAGAATAGCGGCAGCACCAGCACCACCACCATATATCGATCCCAACTCCCATGGAGCGGTCTCGATGATTCAGAAAGGCAGACCGTCCAATAGAGCTCAGAAAGTGATTTCGCGGCAGGTGTTCATGGCAGAGAAGATGCCTCCACCAACAGTCGAGTATCTCAATTGGTCGGGACAAGATATTGGTTTCACCATCGCGGATCACCCGCAGCAAGTTCCTCGACCAGGGCAATCAGCACTTATTTTGCCAGCAGTAATCGCAGGATTCGATGTATCTCGAGTTTTCATCGATGGAGGAAGCAGTCTAAACCTTATGTACGCAGATACATTAAGGAAGATGAACATATCCTTGGCAAACCTCAAACCAACGGATACGCGTTTTCACGGCATCACACCAGAGAAGCCAAGTTACCCATTGGGGAAGATCAATCTCGACGTTCAGTTTGGCACCCGAGAGAATTACAGAATTGAGAGGCTGGAGTTTGAAGTTGTGGATTTCCCATCACAATACCACGCGCTGTTGGGACGCCCAGCATACGCTAGGTTTATGGCGGTACCACATTACACATACCTGTTGTGGAGGATGCCTGGACCTAAGGGGCCAATTACACTCAAAGGAAGTTTTGCGCTTGCCGACAAATGTGATAAGGATTTTCATCGGCTCTTAGAAACCTTCGGGATGCAAGCAGAGTATATGGAGTCAAGACTCACGACAGACTACGACGTGCTACCAGACGTGGGGAGACCTAGCAAGGAATCAACCTTTAACACTGCAAAGGATTCCAAGGAAGTACAGATCCACCCGACAGACCCGAAGAAAACGATGTCCATCGCGACAAACATGGACCTCGCATAGGAAAGCGCGCTCGTCGTGTTCCTCCGTGAGCACTGGAAATCTTCGCATGGTGTCCAGCTGACATGCCAGGAGTACCCAGGGAACTTGCCGAGCACCACCTACAATTGGATCCAGTCGCGAAACCAATCAAACAACCTCTGCAACGTTTTTCGGAACCAAACCGCAAGGCTATGCTGTCGGAAATTAATAGACTCAGAGAAGCAGGTTTTATCAAAGAAATTCATACAGAAGCCACATGGGTAGCTAACCCAGTGTTGGTGCTGAAGAAAAACACGAAGGTCCTTCGCATGTGCGTCGACTTTACGTGTCTTAATAAACATTGTCCAAAGGATCACTTTCCCCTCCCAAGGATCGATCAAATTATCGACTCCACGGCAGGATGTGAACGTCTTTCCTTCCTGGATGCTTATTCTGGTTATAACCAGATTAGATTGAAAGAAGATGATGAGGTGAAAACAGCGTTCATCACCCCTTACGGCGTGTTCTGCTATCGAACAATGCCCTTCGGGTTGAAAAACGCGGGAGCAACATATCAGCGGATGATGCAGAAGTGCCTAGCAGCGCAGATCGGGAAAAATGTACAAGTATACATCGACGATGTCGTCATAACATCCAAAAAAGGCGACACTCTAATTGAGGATTTGAAGAAAACTTTTGACAACCTCGATAAGTTCTGTCTCAAGCTGAACCCGACAAAGTGCTCTTTTGGCGTCCCTGCAGGAGAACTTCTCGGGTTTTTAGTTTCAGCAAGAGGGATTGAAGCAAACCCCGAAAAAATACAGGCCATCGTAACAATGAGGAAGCCAACTAAGTTGAAAGAAGTACAACAGTTAACCGGGCGAGTCGCAGCTTTAAGCAGATTCGTCGCCAGGCTGGGAGAAAAGGTGTTACCATTCTACACCTTGATCAAACAGGGAGACAAGTTCCAATGGAACGAAGAGGCGGACAGGGCCTTCGAAGATCTCAAGCGCAAAATCTCGACACCCCCAATCTTGGTGGCGCCGAAAGAGAAGGAGCCTCTGTTGCTGTATATCGCGGCCACACCTCAGGTGGTAAGCACGGTACTTGTCGTTGAAAGGGAGGAAGAAGGAAAACTCCATGGAGTGCAGAGGCCAGTATACTTTGTCAGCGAAGTTTTATCGCCTTCAAAACAAAGGTACCCTCAGTATCAAAAGCTAGCATATGGAGTGTTCACAACCGCACGAAAATTGCGCCACTATTTTTCGGCACACCCGATCATAGTGGTCAATGAAGCTCCCTTGTCAAATATACTCAACAATCCAGAAGCTACGGGCCGTGTCTCCCTTTGGGGAATAGAACTTTCCCCTCGGGACATCACGTATGAAAAAAGAAAAGCAATAAAGTCACAGATTTTACCAGACTTCATCGCAGAGTGGATGGAGTTGCAAAACACAGGACCACTGGACTTATCGAGAACTTGGACCATGAATTTCGACGGGTCCAAGAGATTGGAAGGAGCTGGCGCAGGCGTGATACTAATATCACCTGAAGGCGACAAATTGAAGTACGTTCTGAGGATGACGTTCCCAAACGCATCTAACAATGAGGCAGAATATGAAGCCCTCATACATGGGATGAAGATGGCGAAAGCTTGTGGTGCAACTCGACTGAAAATCTTCGGCGACTCGCAATTGGTGGCTCAGCAAGTCATGAACCAATGCGACGCAGTCAATGACAGCAGGATAGCATACAAAGAAGTCTACAACGAGCTCGAGAAGTTGTTCGATGGATGCGAAGTAAAACACATCAGCAGATGGAGCAACGACGAAGCCGACGTTCTCGCAAATATCGGGTCGCAATGCCTCGCAGTTCCGCCAGGCGTATTCTGGGAAGAGATAGCAGAGAGATCCACGAAGTCGACAAAACCAAAAAAGAAGGAGAAAAAACCCTCGGGGGCTACCAAAGAAGTACTGGAGGAAGAAGAAGAAGAAGACTAGGACCTAGTTATGATGATACAGATACCATGGATGCAGGTGTACATATCATATATCCTAAAGAAAGAAATACCCGACGATCCAGTTGAAGCAAGGCGAGTTATTAGGCGATCGAAAGCCTTTACTGTGGTCAAAGGGGAGCTATACAAACGAAGTATTTCAGGAGTACTACAAAGGTGCGTCACACCCGAAGAAGGAAGGATGATCCTGAAAGATGTACACGAGGGAATTTGTGGTCACCACGCGAGCAGCCGAGCTATTGCTGCCAAAGTCTTCCGAGCTGGATTTTACTGGTTGACAGCAATAAAGGATGCAAAGGAGATAGTACGGACTTGCGACGCGTGTCAGAGGTTTGCCGCGAAACCACACTCACCAGCAGCAGAACTGATGCCAATACCATTGTCTTGGCCCTTTGCTCAATGGGGCCTCGACATGGTGGGTAAGTTACACAAATCCTGGCCAGGAGGAAAGGAGTACATGCTGGTAGCTGTCGACAAATTCACAAAGTGGATAGAAGCGAAGCCGATAAATTCACCAGACGGGGCATCCGCAGTTAAATTCGTAAAAAGTCTCGTCTTCAGATTTGGAGTGCCTCATAGCATCGTCACAGACAATGGCAGTAACTTCACATCCCACGAATTCAAAGATTATTGCGAAGAAGTGGGTATCAAGCTACACTTTGCGTCGGTTGCGCACCCGCAAACCAACGGTCAAGTCGAGAAAGCCAATGGAATCATCTGCAACGGCATCAAGAAACGCTTATTAGCACCACTGGAGAAAGCTCGATACACCTGGCCAGAGGAGCTGCCCAGTGTATTATGGAGCATACGAACAACACCAAACACAGCGACACAAGAAACTCCGTTCTTTTTGGTCCATGGAGCGGAAGCAGTACTGCCAATTGAGGTAGAACACGATTCTCCACGAGTCGTGGAATACGACGAAGAGGTGTCGAAAAAAGCGTTAGAAGACGACGTCGATGCACTCGACGAGGCTAGAGACGAAGTACTCTCTCGAGTAACCAAATATCAACAGGACTTGAAGAATTACCACAGTCGACGTTTACGGCCAAGATCCTTTCAGGTGGGAGATCTAGTTCTTCGGCTCACGCAAAAAAAGTCATGAAAAGCTCGAGTCACCATGGCTAGGCCCTTACATCGTCACGGAAGTAATCGGAGGAGGAGCATACAGAATAAAGGACAAGAAGACAGGGGTGGAGGAGCAAAACCCCTGGAACGTGGCGCAACTCAGGCGGTTCTACGCCTAGAGTCGAAATATAGTCCTTGTAAAACTTCAATGTACTGAAACGCCCGCGAGTTTTCAGACGCACTCTTTTCCTTTTTCGGGGCACCGAGTGGGGCCGGGAAAGGTTTTTAATGAGGCAGGCTCGCGGTGCTGCAATATAGTAAAGATAGTTGAGATATACATTTCTTTGGCAGGCTCGGGGGCTTAGGCCTCAGACTTGCAAAATACATTCCCGACAATATTTCGCCTTGGTATAAAATACCTCGCGAAACAAACAAAGATACAAAATAGCAATCAAACAAGACACGGGGGCTCGTACCCGCAAATATAGTGCAATCAATACAGTCTAGTCGCTTTGGTTTAAAAACCTCGCGCATACAATAAAAAAAATTTCGACACCAAGACAAACGAGGGCTCAACAATGAAAAATAATTTGACGGCTTTACAATATAGAGTATATTAACAATATACAAAAGAATCCTGAGAAAAATTCACAAGAAAAAATCAATGAGGGCCTAGTATGTTATCTATGGTCATTCGATTTGAAGAACGAGTGTTGTGCTCAGAGTAGCTGCCTCTCACGAAGAACTCAGAATCCATCCGAAGAAGTTCGTCCATCATAGCGTCGGCTACAGGGGTTACATAATCGTCAATTTTGCTAACAACCCTTTTCTTTTTCGCCATCTTCGCCAAACACTTGGGGATAATTTGGCTCATATCAAACTTCGGGTGGCAAATTTTGATCATGATCATAGCGAATCTGGCACCAGCAGAGAGTTGCGCTCGAATAAAGTTATGAATCTTCGGGGCATCTCTAAACTTCTCCATCAGGCCAAGAAGAGTGTCGGGTGTTTCGTTCCGAGGAAACATCGTCTTATAAACCAACGACAAAGTTCTGGTACAGAAATCCAGGAAATCGCGAACCTGACAGGCGCGATCTTGAAACCTGACAATTTGTCGGGTCCTTTCTGGAGTGGCCCAGAACAAACAGCCATGGTCAAGAGAGAGATTGACGAGCAAATTGGTCCTCGTGTCTACCCTATCATCTTCAGCAGCAGCATCAAGCCAGGAACCTATTTAACGACAACTTAAAGACCTCAGAAAAAGGATACAGCAGACAGATAGAAGGAGCTTTGGTTCAACGTAAAAATACCAGATATATCGGCAGCGGCCTCATTCATTAACTCAAGCATGGAATTCTCTCGAGAAGTCGCCTTTTTAGCTTCAGAAACGGCAGCGTCCTTGGCAGCCACGACCTCTTTGGCTTGTTGAAGAGCAAGTTTTTCTCTTTCAGACGCTTTTCGAGATTGTTCCATCATCGCTAGAGTTTGTTTTTTCATGGATTGAAGTTGTTGTCGAAGTTCTTGCAAATCTTGCGACAAGTGTTCGCTTGAAGAACCTTCGATAAGGTTATCATTGAGTAGTGCTTTCTTCGAGAATGAAGAAGCAGGTGAAGTTTCGGCAGAACAAGGATTGGTGGAGTAGTTATCAAATATTAACTGGAAAAGAAAGTCTCAGGATCAATAATGGTGCAAGGTAGAATTTCATTGATCTTCAAAGAAATTTGCATGGATATTACAGCAGAAGTTCTCCAAAAGGATCACCAAAGTAATTGTCACCAAAGCTAAACATGGCGACAATGTCAAAAGAAATAAAAAAAGAGAGCAAAGAAAGAAAAAAGAAGAGGCATTCGACTAGACCTCCGGCCTTGATGAGCTAGGAGTGGAAGATGGCTTGATCCCCAGATAGGCCAGAATCTTCTTCGTGTTGGGCTTGGCTGCCTTGATCAATAGTTTGTTGGCTGTCCGCGACCAAGGCAACAGTGCTTTCGACAGCAACCTTCATGTTTTCCTGGCGCATCTTCAGTCCAAGATCTTCTGGTGGATTGAAAACTTTGGCAAGAGCAACGAAAGTCGTAGGCTCCTCTTTCTTTGGAAAAAGTAGGGGAATTGCTGATGTCTACGGGAGCTTATATTCTTGTAGACAGTGTTGGGTCTCCAAGAGCACAGGTTTGTAGAACAGCAGCAAGTTTCCCTTGAGTGGATCACCCAAGGTTTATCGATCTCAGGGAGGAAGAGGTCAAAGATATCCCTCTCAAGGAACCCTGCAACCACAAAGCAAGAAGTCTCTTGTGTCCCCAACACACCTAATACACTTGTCAGATGTATAGGTGCACTAGTTCGGCAAAGAGATAGTGAGATGCAAGTAATATGGATGAGTATGAGTGGTAATAGCAATCTGAATAAAATATGGCAGCGAGCAAACATGTAACAAAACAGTAAACAAACGGAGATTCGATGCTTGGAAGCAAGGCCTAGGGATCCTGCTTTCACTAGTGGACACTCTCAACAATGATCACATAATAGGACTACTCTACACCCTCTTGTTGGATGATGAACACCATTGTGTAGGATTACACGAACCCTCAATGCCGGAGTTAACAAGCTCCACAATATTCAATGTTCATATTTAAATAACCTTAGAGTGCAAGATAGATCAACACAACCAAACCAAGTACTAACATAGCATGCACACTTCTACCATCACACTATGAAAGGAGGAATAGGTCGCATCAATACCATCATAGTAATAGTTAACTTCATAATCTACAAGAGATCACAATCATAGCATAAACCAAGTACTTCATGATGCACACACTGCCAACATTACATCATGGAGGAGGAATAGACTACTTTAATAACATCACTAGAGTAGCACATAGATGATATTCAACTAGATCACATAAAGAGAGAGATGAACCACATAGCTACAGCGGAGCCCTCAGCCCCGGGGGTGAATTACTCCCTCCTCATCATGGAGACAGCGATGGCGGTGAAGATGGCGGTGGAGACGGCGGTGGAGATGACTCCGGGGGCAATTCCCCATCCCGGCAGGGTGCCGGAACAGAGACTTCTATCCCCCGAATTGGAGTTTCGCGATGGCGGCGGCGTTACAGTAGCTTTTCTGGAGTTTCGTCAATCGGTCCTGCGTTTTTAGGTCGAAAGGGGTTTTATAGGCGAAGAGGCGGCGCAAGGGGGCGCCTGGGGTGCCCTCCCCATAGGCCGGCGCGGCCAGGGGTTGGCCCGCGCGGCCCTATGGTGTGGGGGCCCCAGGCCTCCCCTCTGACTCCCCTTCGGTGTTCTGGAGCCTCCCGGGAAAAATAAGATCTTTGGCGTTGATTTCGTCCAATTCCGAGAATATTGCCCGAACAGCCTTTCTGGAACCAAAAACAGCAGAAAACAGGAACTGGCACTGTGGCATCTTGTTAATAGGTTAGTTCCGGAAAATGCATAATAATGACATATAATGTGTATAAAACATGTGAGTATCATCATAAAAGTAGCATGGAACATAAGAAATTATAGATACGTTTGAGACGTATCAAGCATCCCCAAGCTTAGTTCCTACTCGTCCCGAGTAGGTAAACGATAACAAAGATAATTTCTTAAGTGACAATGCCACCAACATATATAATCTTGATCATACTATTGTAAGCACATGTAATGAATGCAGCGATCAAAACAATGGTAATGACATGAGTAAACAACTGAATCATAAAGCAAAGACTTTTCATGAATAGTACTTAAAGACAAGCATCAATAAGTCTTGCATAAGAGTTAACTCATAAAGCAATAATTCAAAGTAAAGGTATTGAAGCAATACAAAGGAAGATAAAGTTTCAGCAGTTGCTTTCAACTTGTAACGTGTATATCTCATGGATATTGTCAACATAGAGTAATATAACAAGTGCAATATGCAAGTATGTAGGAATCAATGCACAGTTCACACAAGTGTTTGCTTCTTGAGGTGGAGAGAAATAGGTGAACTGACTCAACATAAAAGTAAAAGAATGGTCCTTCAAAGAGGAAAGCATCGATTGCTATATTTGTGCTAGAGCTTTTATTTTGAAAACAATAAACAATTTTGTCAACGGTAGTAATAAAGCACATGTATTATGTAAATTATATCTTACAAGTTGCAAGCCTCATGCATAGTATACTAATAGTGCCCGCACCTTGTCCTAATTAGCTTGGACTACCGGATCATCGCAATACACATGTTTTAACCAAGTGTCACAATGGGGTACCTCCATGCTGCCTGTACAAAGGTCTAAGGAGAAAGCTCGCATTTTGGATTTCTCTTTTGATTATTCTCAACTTAGACATTCATATCGGGACAACATAGACAACAGATAATGGACTCCTCTTTAATGCATAAGCATGTAGCAACAATTAGTGTTCTCATATGAGATTGAGGATATATGTCCAAAACTGAAACTTCCACCATGATTCATGGCTTTAGTTAGCGGCCCAATGTTCTTCTCTAACAATATGCATGCTCTAACCATAAAGTGGTAGATCGCCTTTACTTCAGACAAGACGGACATGCATAGCAACTCACATGATATTCAACAAAAGAGTAATTGATGGCATCCCCAGAAACATGGTTATCGCACAACAAGCAACTTAATAAGAGATAAAGTGCATAAGTACATATTCAATACCACAATAGTTTTTAAGCTATTTGTCCCATGAGCTATATATTGTAAAGGTAAAGAATGGAAATTTTAAAGGTAGCACTCAAGCAATTTACTTTGGAATGGCAGAGAAATACCATGTGGTAGGTAGGTATGGTGGACACAAATGGCATAGTGGTTGGCTCAAGGATTTTGGATGCATGAGAAGTATTCCCTCTCGATACAAGGTTTAGGCTAGCAAGGTTATTTGAAACAAACACAAGGATGAACCGGTACAGCAAAACTCACATAAAAGACATATTGTAAATATTATAAGACTCTATACCGTCTTCCTTGTTGTTCAAACTCAATACTAGAAATTATCTAGACCTTAGAGAGACCAAACGTGCAAATCAGATTTTAGCATGCTCTATGTATTTCTTCATTAATAAGTGCAAAGTATATGATGCAAGAGCTCAAACATGAGCACAACAATTGCCAAGTATCACATTATCCAAGATATTATACCAATTACCACATATATCATTTTCCAATTCCAACCATATAACAATTTAACGAAGAAGAAACTTTCGCCATGAATACTATGAGTAAAGCTAAGGACATATGTGTGCATATGCAACAGCGGAGCGTGTATCTCTCCCACACAATGAATGCTAGGATCCAACTTTATTCAAACAAAACAAAAATAAAAACAAACAGACGCTCCAAGCAAAGTACATAAGATGTGATGGAATAAAAATATAGTTTCACTAGAGGAACCTGATAATGTTGTCGATGAAGAAGGGGATGCCTTGGGAATTCCCAAGCTTAGATGCTTGAGTCTTCTTGAAATATGCAGGGGTGAACCACCGGGGCATCCCCAAGATTAGACTTTTCACTCTTCTTGATCATAGTATATCATCCTCCTCTCTTGACCCTTGAAAACTTCCTTCACACCAAACTTCTCATAAACTTCATTAGAGGGGTTAGTACATAATCAAAAACTCACATGTTCAGAGGTGACACAATCATTTTTAACACTTCTGGACATTGCTCAAAGCTACTGGAAGGTAATGGAACAAAGAAATCCACCCAACACAGCGAAAGAAGCAATGCGAAATAAAAGGCAGAATCTGTCAAAACAGAACAGTCCGTAAAGACGAATTTTCAATAAATACTTCCGTTGCTCAAATCAGAAAACTCAAAACTAATGAAAGTTGCGTACATATCTGAGGAACACGCACGTAAATTGGCATATTTTTCTGAGTCACCTACAGAGAAAACAGCCCAGATTCGTGACAGATAGAAATCTGTTTCTGGGCAGAAATCCAAATCTAGTATCAACCTTCGATTAGAGGCTTCACTTGGCACAACAAAACACGAAACTAAGATAAGGAGAGGTTGCTACAGTAGTAAACAACTTCCAAGACACAAATATAAAACAAAGTACTGTAGCAAAATAACACATGGGTTATCTCCCAAGAAGTTCTTTCTTTATAGCCATTAAGATGGGCTCAGCAGTTTTAATGGTCCACTCGCAGGAAATAGTATTCGAAGCAAAAGAGAGCTTCAAGAGGCAAATTCAAAACAAATTTAAGTCTAACATGCTTCCTATGAAGAGGAATCTTGTACACAAATGAATTCATGAAGAACAAAGTGACAAACATAAGAGGATAAAACACGAGTAACTTCAAGATTCTCAACATAAAGAGGGGAAACTTAATATTATTAAGATGCATATAACCATGTTTCCCTCTCTCATAATAACTTTCAGTAGCATCATTGATGAAATCCACAATATACCCATCACTTAAAACATTCTTATCATGGTTCATATGCATAGAGGTATCATTAATTTTGGCATAAGAAGAGTTCTTCTCATTAACAGTAATTGGAGCAAGATTATTATCAAGAATTTGAACATGGTAAACAAGTTGCATATTAAGGGAATTGTTTTTGGTAATCCAATCATGACTATGATAAGTTTCATAAGGATAGTTATAACCTATATCATAGCATTCTTTATAATAATCATCAAAGGTCGGAGGCACAGTGTCATCATAAGAAATAGAATAGTTATCTTTCACAGTTGGTTTATCTGTGTCCATACCATTATTGTTATTAGAAGGAGATGTATCAAACACATAATGATCAGTAGCAAAAGGATTTTCAAACACCTCTTCCCCAAGCTTAGAGATTTCTATATCATTATGGGAGGAAGCATGGATAGCACTGACACTATGGCAATTATTATCATTTTCAGAATTAGTTTCCCAGAGATTTGTAATATCAAAAGTAGTGTGCTCATTCAAATCATGATCGCTAATGTATGTAAAGGGCATAGGAAGATCATCGTATTCAGATTCATTATCACAATAATCATTAGGAGCAACATACTTACGGTTACCTAGCGTTATCTCATTCACGCGGGGATACGCCGTTACCTCTTTCTTTTTATTCTCCTTCTTCTTCTTCTTCTTCTTCTTCTTCGTTCCCTTCTTCTTCTTCTTCTTCTTCTTCTTCTTCTTCTTCTTCTTCTTCTTCTTCTTCTTCTTCTCTTCCTTCTCCTCGTTCCCTTCTTCAGGAGGAAGAGGCTTGAAGGGTGGCTTGTCCGCATAACCTGATTTACTTTCAGAAACAATAGAAGAAACTTGGGAGGATCCCTCCTTTTCATTAATTAGTTGAAAACACACAGCGGTCCTATCATATTTTGGCAAGGTGTCATCTTCTAAAATATTTTGTATGTAAGTATTTGTATGGCTATAATCAATGCAATAAGAAAAACACCCATGCAGGACATCATCAATATCAAGATCACTCATATGTAACAAAGAGATTTTTCTCGACAGTTCTTCACACCCCAAAAATAAAGTAAGTTCATCATGCTGATTAGGAGTAATTTCATCATCACAATACAAATTTGCAGCACTCATTGGGTTCAAATTATCATTGGAGGAGCATTGAAAATTAAAATGACCCGCTTCATGGCAAACTTCACAAATAAAAGGATAGAGGGCACAAACTTTTTTACCAAGATCATCTAGAGCCCTAAGCCACTTTCTAGTTTTTTCATTAGCATGATGGATACAATATTCATCTTTGATTTGATTAATTCCAGAAGGTCTATGCATTCCACAAAAATTAACATGCTTATAGGAAATAGCATTCTTAGGAATTTGAGCATGCTTATTGCAATCATTAACAACAATTTCATTCTTCATGCAAGCCTCTTTAAAAGGTTCATGATACTTATCAAAATTCTTTTTAGGCAATTCAAAATGAGAAGCAAAAGCTTTATAAAGATTTGCAGCAACTTGAGAGTCAAGACCATAAGTAGCACTCATATTTCGGAATTTATCAGTATCCATAAAAGCTTCAATGCATTCATAATCATAATTTATACCTGACTCTTTACCTTCATTGTTCTCCCATCCTTCAGAGTTCTCCTCAATCCGATCAAGAAGATCCCACCTAGCTTCAACCTCCTTGCTTGTGAAGGATCCCTCCGAACAGGCATCCAGATAGTCCTTGTGTTGTCCTGAAAGCCTCGCATAAAAATTGTTAACAATAACATTATGGGGGAGCTCATGAATGGGACATTTAAGCATTAGTGACTTTAATCTCCCCCACGCTTGAGAGATGCTCTCTCCATCACGAGGATAAAAGTTATAAATGTGATTCCTATCAATATGCACTTCATAAGGAGGATAAAATTTAGAGTAAAAGAGAGATACAATTTCCTCCCAACCAAGAGAATGACTATTCTCCAACAATTTATACCAATGCGCCGCTTTACCAGACAGCGAAACAGAGAATAGCTTCTTCCTCACTTCATCCATAGAGATACCTGCACACTTGAATAACCCGCATAATTCATGCAAAAACAGTAAATGATCTCCAGGATGGACAGTTCCATCCCCTTCATAGCGGTTATCCATAACACGTTCAATAATTTTCATGGGTATCTTGAAACAAGTACTTGCAGTAGGTGGATTTAAAATATCAGAAGCATCATTAGAGTTATCACATATGGGAGATAAAGCATTATCAGAGCAAAATATTTCTTCAAAAGCTGAAGAGCAAAAAAGATTATTTTTATATAAACTAGCTTCCCCAAGCTTAGACTTATTCATAGCATTAGCAGTGATTGCGTTCATACTAATAACATTGCTACTAGCATGCAATTGAGGCTCCATAGGTTCTTTAATTTTCGCATCACACAATTCATGTCCTAACTTAGGAAATAAATCAAAAAGCTCATAGTTGTATTCCATTGTGCCTTACTAGTGTAAACAAGAAACAAAAAGTTGCAATTGCAGGATCTAAAGGAAATAGGTTTGAGCAAAACACAATGGCGCCAGAAAAGTACTGTTACCTGGAACCGGAGTACGAGTGCCTTTTACCTTTCCTCCCCGGCAACGGCGCCAGAAAAGTGCTTGATGTCTACGGGAGCTTCTATTCTTGTAGACAGTGTTGGGCCTCCAAGAGCAGAGGTTTGTAGAACAGCAGCAAGTTTCCCTTGAGTGGATCACCCAAGGTTTATCGATCTCAGGGAGGAAGAGGTCAAAGATATCCCTCTCAAGCAACCCTGCAACCACAAAGCAAGAAGTCTCTTGTGTCCCCAACACACCTAATACACTTGTCAGATGTATAGGTGCACTAGTTCGGCGAAGAGATAGTGAGATGCAAGTAATATGGATGAGTATGAGTGGTAATAGCAATCTGAATAAAATATGGCAGCGAGCAAACATGTAACAAAACAGTAAACAAACGGAGATTCGATGCTTGGAAGCAAGGCCTAGGGATCCTGCTTTCACTAGTGGACACTCTCAACAATGATCACATAATAGGACTACTCTACACCCTCTTGTTGGATGATGAACACCATTGTGTAGGATTACACGAACCCTCAATGCCGGAGTTAACAAGCTCCACAATATTCAATGTTCATATTTAAATAACCTTAGAGTGCAAGATAGATCAACACAACCAAACCAAGTACTAACATAGCATGCACACTTCTACCATCACACTATGAAAGGAGGAATAGGTCGCATCAATACCATCATAGTAATAGTTAACTTCATAATCTACAAGAGATCACAATCATAGCATAAACCAAGTACTTCATGATGCACACACTGCCAACATTACATCATGGAGGAGGAATAGACTACTTTAATAACATCACTAGAGTAGCACATAGATGATATTCAACTAGATCACATAAAGAGAGAGATGAACCACATAGCTACAGCGGAGCCCTCAGCCCCGGGGGTGAATTACTCCCTCCTCATCATGGAGACAGCGATGGCGGTGAAGATGGCGGTGGAGACGGCGGTGGAGATGACTCCGGGGGCAATTCCCCGTCCCGGCAGGGTGCCGGAACAGAGACTTCTGTCCCCCGAATAGGAGTTTCGCGATGGCGGCGGCGTTACAGTAGCTTTTCTGGAGTTTCGTCAATCGGTCCTGCGTTTTTAGGTCGAAAGGGGTTTTATAGGCGAAGAGGCGGCGCAAGGGGGCGCCTGGGGTGCCCTCCCCATAGGCCGGCGCGGCCAGGGGCTGGCCCGCGCGGCCCTATGGTGTGGGGGCCCCAGGCCTCCCCTCTGACTCCCCTTCGGTGTTCTGGAGCCTCCCGGGAAAAATAAGATCTTTGGCGTTGATTTCGTCCAATTCCGAGAATATTGCCCGAACAGCCTTTCTGGAACCAAAAACAGCAGAAAACAGGAACTGACAGTGTGGCATCTTGTTAATAGGTTAGTTCCGGAAAATGCATAATAATGACATATAATGTGTATAAAACATGTGAGTATCATCATAAAAGTAGCATGGAACATAAGAAATTATAGATACGTTTGAGACGTATCAATAGCCTTGACAATCCTGCATCAGCATTCTCCATGCCTTCGCGAACTTCGGTTCCATGAAATTCTAGGAAGGAGAGTGCGTCCAGGAGAGGATCATTGTCGGGATCTTCAAGCTCAAAGTCTTGATTTGTCTTTCCTGCCGCAGAAAATATATGTTGATCGACAGCAGGCAAAGAAAGTCAAATAAAAAAAAGATATAAGGAATCGACAAAATTACCAAGGAAGCGCCGATTCTGCGCGTTCAAGCGCTTGATGATCGCCTTTTCACGAGTAGCCTGGGCGGCCTGGTGTTCATGCAACGCAGTTTCGGCGTCATCAAGTCTTTTTTGCAGATCCTCGACACCAGCAGCTTTTGCCAGGGCTTTCTCAGCATCTGTTTTCGCTTGGATAGCGTCAAGTTCAGCCTTCTTGCGAGCCGTTTCACTTTGCTCCAGTTTCTGAGCAAGAGTGTCGACAAACTTGTTGGCTTCTGAAAGTTTCTCTGTCAAGATAGTAAAAGAATCGTCAAAAATACGACAATACAGGAGCAAGAAGTTATAAACAAGGGCTATGAAAAAAGTTATTACCTTCAGTCTTGCTAGCATATTCACGGTACCCGACAAATTGGGCACCGATACGAACAAGCTCTTTGATCATAGGCTGGAAAAGAAGGACAAAGAAAGAAAACGTCGGTATGAGAAAAATATGAAGGCATAAAGAAGCAAACAAGGGGAAATATAGTAATAAGCAAATTAAGAACTTACTTCGTCCAAAAGAGGATTCGAGGAGCTACCCAATTGGAGGGTAGGCTCCGCGATCGTTTCCACCCTTGTCCTTTTTGGTGAAGGGACAAGAGGGCTTGAAGGTGGAGTGGGAGCGCCAACGTTTGGTTGAGGAGGCGAGGATTCCTCTCCTTCGACTGGTGTTTCCGAAACAACTAAAGTATGTGACGTACTCGTTCGAGCAGCCACATCAAGAGTTGGTATTTCTCCCTCATCATCAGTGCGATTAAAAAACGACAGCATAAAAAGCAAGATAGACAAAAATCTTCGAGTACAAAAATAATAAAAAAAAGAAGGGATGACTTACGAGCTGATGAGGGATCCAAGGTATGGATCATAAGCTGCCTTCTGACGTGAAGGACCAACTTCTTCGGCTTTGGAGGTGCCGGAATCCTCGGCATCATTCCTTTTCCTTTTGTTCCTCGGAGAAACAGCAGGAGGAGGAGATTGTGCTGATGTAGTGCCTTCGGAGGCAGCTTCCTTTTCAGAAGATCCCGCAGATTTTAAAGAATCTACGGGTTCATTCACAAACGAGGGGGCATCTTGGTTGTCGTCGGTGATAATAGCCCTTTCCTTGACTTCTCCACCTTCAGGAAGGGGAGGGAGCGAGACGAGATTTGGATGGTTCTATACAAAAAGCAGGGAAAGATGTTAAAAGAGTAGGAAAATAAAAAAAATAAGATAGCAAAGCAATAGCAAATCAAGCGACAAAGCTTACCTTGGGAAGTGGATTGGTGGCGCTGAATGGTTTTACGCGACAAGAAGAAGAGACAGGATCTTTTTTGCTGAGAGACGAGATTTTTCGGACAAGTTTTTCTAAATCCTTGACCTCTAAATCCATCGACAACCGATCTACGTCCGTGTCGCCAGAATATTTCCAGAGAGGGTGTTTGCGAGCTTGAAGAGGCTGCACTCTGGTTCTTAGAAAATAGGCTGTGATTTGGATACCTGATAACTCTTTGCCGCGAGTATTTTGCAACTCATGGATACGAGCCATCAGGGCTTCCGTCGCTGTTCTTTCTTCTTCGGTAGCCTCTGCGTCCCAGGAGCGGCGGCGAAGAATTTTCTCGGCACCATCAAAAGGAGGGATGTTGTCTTCAGCACATCCATGGTTCTTCTCCTGAATGTACAACCATTTCTTGCGCCACCCTTGAACCGAATCAGGGAGTTTGACGTCGAAGTAATCAACGGTGGGGCGAACGGAAATTACAACGCCGCCTATATTATAGGCGACATTGGGAGAGCCATTACGGCGGCAGAAGAAAATGCGCTTCCATAGCGCCCAGTTAGGCTGGACGCCAAGGAAGGCTTCGCAGAGGGTGATAAAAATAGAAATATGGAGGATAGAATTGGGCGTCAGGTGGTGAAGTTGCAGACCATAAATGAAGAGCAGTCCGCGGAGAAAAGGATGAATGGGGGCGGAAAGACCACGGATGAGGTGGTCGATAAAACTTACCCGATACCCCATTGGAGGGGTTGGGTAGCTTTCTTCACTAGGGAAGCGCAGTGCGTTGGGCTTCTTATTGAGCCCCAGCTTCTTCAGAAGATTGATGTCCTGAGCGGAAAACTTGGACCTTTCCCACTCCGCGGCTCCCAGATCTACGGCAGCCATGGAGGATTCCGGCGTGCTGTGCCTGGTCAAACGACGCGGTGGCATCAACAATGGCGCAGGAGTGCAGCTTGGAAAAGATGAGCTTGAGGAATTGAGGAGCGCAGGAGGTTTTTTGCAGAGGAGAGCACAAGAACGGCGCGAGCAGAAGTGCTCGAGGAAGAAGAAGAAGATCTTATATAGAGGGGCGGCGAAACTGCGGACCGTTGGATGGAAAAATCGTGCAGCAGATGATAGCCACGTAGGAACAAGGGTAAAAAAGTATTTTTACATTAGAGGAGTTACGGTGCGTGCGCCAAGAAAAGCGGAGGACGTGTGTCCCCCACTTGCACGACGTGTCAACGTGGTGGAAAAAACGGACCCACAAGGCAGAGAGAGAGTGGTACTTAAGCTTTATAGACGGAAAAATTGCGACTATTAACAGCAATGAAGTAACTTTGACCAAGGGAGAAAATTTCGACAAGAAAAATAAAAGAAGATTGGCGACAGGAGAAGTTATTGAATACTTCGGGAGCCTTTGATCAAATACAAGTTTTTGCCCAAATGCTCGGGGGCTACTTTGAAAAAAGTAAAATTCGAGTATGACAATACAGAATTTGCGGGAGCCTATGATCAAATGCAAAGCTTTTGTTCATAGCCTCGGGGGCTACTCCCATCGGGAGCGCTGTTCGCGCACCCGAGAGATAAAAAAAAAAGAGAGAGAAGAAGAAAATTTCGAGAAGAAATGACAGTATAGCGACACGGTGCACTAAAATGTTGAGCCTACAACCAAGCACAAGTCCTTGGTTGTAGCCTCGGGGGCTACTCCCATCGGGAACGCTGTTCGCGTGCCCGATGAAATTATAAAAAATAGAAAGAAAAAGAAGAAAGAAGGAGCATATTTCGAGTTATAAAGATAACTCTACATATACTCCCATCGGGAAAGCAATATAAGTCATCCGTTGACTCGAACAAATGTGCTATTCCAACAGCCGAATAAGCACTCGACAATATATTCTCAGAACGCCAAAAGTTGCGAATAAATTCTGAATGCTGCAAAACACTGCGAAGGTAAGACCCCAGATCCGTTCTGTGCGGCGTGGCGCCGTCTCTGACGATGGTTTGCTACTTTTATCCGTATCAACAGATACGAAGAAAAATCCTAACGGACGCGTTAGGTACTCGAAAAATATGACTGGGACTCGACAGAATGGTAAGACCTTAAGCGGCACCTGTCGAAGTTTACACCAGTATCCCGAGATCATGTCCAGGGACGTGATCTTGAAGTAGGTTTTCGCGGATTGCCACTAGAGCAGTTAACTAGTACCTGATCCGTCAGATGAACTAGCCCCAACTACCAATATCCCTGTACAATATAGAAATTCATATGCAAAGACATGTGAAAAGGTTCAGAGTTGTCGAAAAAATATAAAAGTGGAGATTTTACCTGACTCTACGATTCAAATAAAATCTCGGGGGCTACTGATATAGGCATCCCCAATGGGCCTGCCGAAGATAGTACCCGGGGTTTACTGAAGGCCACGACCAGAAGGATGAGAAGATTTCGAAGCCCAAGATGCTGTTTTGGAAAGATAGAGTTGTAATAGGAAGTGTCAATTGTAATCTGGCGGGACGGGTTAGAAACCCTATCGTACTCTGTAAACCTGTGTATTACGAATCCCTCGGCTCCAACTTGCATATAAGGGGAGTCGAGGGACAGAGAGATCATCGAATCATTGTTGAGCAAACCCTAGTTTCTATTTCGTCGAGTACTTTTCGGCTGAAACCTTCGAGATCTACTTGCCCTCTACATCCAACGAAACCCTAGTCTACTACTTGTAGGCATTGACAAGTTAATCCCTTGTCAACCGCTAAATGGTTTAGCTTCCGCTATAGCTTCAATAGCTTCTGAACGGGGTGTCCGCTAAATCAAATAGCCTGCTATTTTTTTCCTTGGATATAACATGGGACAAAGGGAGTATGTATGTTCTATGGTTTGCTGTTTTTTTCATGCATATTTGTTGTTTTCTACTGAATTTCCCCCACTAGGGTCTGACATTTTTTTTTTTTTTTTTTTTTGCATGGACTAGGGTCTGACATTGCCAAGCGAGAGAGCAGACTTGCCATTCTATACGGGTGATAAGTTAAAACTACTAAAAAATGTATATAATCCTCTAAAACTAGGAAATCCACTTCGGCTCACGAGTGAATATGAACTCGTTGCGTGAAAATACATTTTAAAGTGTCAAAAAATTCTAAAATAAAATTTTGCATGTATATCTGGACTCGTACACAAGTTTTCAGGAAAAAAATTTATTTCTACATACATGACATTTTTTCGTCTTTTTTGTACATACCACATAAAATGTTGTTTTCCCACAAAAATTTGTGTATGAACATAGAATATCACGATGTACACCAGAAATTTTATTTTAGAATTTTTTAACATTTTTAAAATTGTTTTTAAATTATTTTGTATAATAGATGCATATGCATGCTCTTTAAATCACATAGACCATAAGTATGGGGGCTTAATTTTACATAGTACTGGCAGTAGTAATGACTTTATTCCAGCAGTGTGTACATCATAGTTACATGTGCTAGCTTGATGGCCTGATTCATGGCTGCGACATCCCAGGTCGGGGAAGACAACAGTTTAGCACATCTTTAATCATGGCTTCTTGGGCGGCGGAGTGAGTGCCGCCTTTAGTTTCTGCACCGTCGGCACGTCGGTCTTGAACGACTTGGCGAGAACGGTGTCATCGACGCCGGTGCCGAAGACGGTGACGGGCACGGACACAATGCCTGGGGCGGCACTGCCAAACGCCGAGAGCGCAACAGCTGGGCCGGCCCCCTTGTTGTTCTGGTAGTGCACCAGCCCCTTCGGGAATACGAACATGTCTCCGATGGTTAGATCTTGCGTGTAGAGCTTGCCAGCCGTGTCAATGAAGCCCACGGAGAGCGCGCCGTCAACGACGAGCAGAAGCTCGGCGGCGCGCGGGTGGGTGTGTGGCGGGTTCACGGTGCCCGGCGGGAACACGAGCCTAGCGTAGGACACGCTCTGCCCGTTCAGGGCCGGGAACTCCGCCGCGCTGGCCTTGGTCGCCGCGAAAGCGGCCACCGGCATCGTGTAGCCGCGGAAGCCAGTGAAGGTGAAGTAGTCGCCCGTGATGTTCGCTGGCCCGCCGAGCATGGTCGGGGCGACGAAGTCGGTGAGGATGTCCGGGTCGCCCGCTACAGCAGCCATTGGCGCCGAAGCCAGTGCAAGCACCGCCAGTGCCAAGGAGTAGTAGCAGCTGACTGACGCCATTAGCACAAATGGTCTTATGCTGATGCAAGCTAGCTCGTGGTTGTGGCGATGGAGAAGGCTTGATGGTTCATCAGTGAGGCAGCACACTTTATAAGCAGGTGTAAGCACCAAAGAGATGACGTCTTCTTTGACTTGTTCTTCAGTCTCTTGTTCGACAGCACAAGAGAGGTTGCATAGAGAATAACGACCAATTTGCTGGCAAAGATACTTGCAAATAAAATAGCAGGCCAATTTGCCCCGAGTTGCTAACTTGGGAAATCTTTCTGCTTAAGTACTTGCTGATGTACAATTCTGTATGTTTGTTTTGTCAGAAAAAAGTTGTATCATGCCGTAACTTATCTGAGAAGTAAAAACATGTCTGGATTACATCCGAAGCACACCGATTATATCAACAAGATTTAAATTGTTGGCTGGCTGAAACTTGACTTGCTAAAAATGATTCGGAGATCTGAACTGAACCCAATAGTAAAGTTTCATTTACTTATGTGAACTCACAGAAATGATGATTCATCATGCTCAATCCTACATATATGACCATATCCTCCCAAAAACCAGGTACCAATAGCTTCTGAAACATGAGCATGGACATCAGAAAATACAAATACAATCTGGCAATTTAAATAGATCTCACTGCCCTTGAAAACATCTTTAAAACCTGTAACCAATTCAGAACCATTCAGAATTACTGCCAAGACCCACAACACACACACACACACACACACACACACACACACACACACACACACAGTACCTCGCTCTCGCAAATGATAAATAAACTGAAATATAGCATCAACATCCAGTACTAGACTATTATAACTTCCACTGAACACATCATTGATCATGTCATCCTGACGTCTATCCTTTCCAACAGGCCAGGAAGATAAATACGCAGAGCAGTGTACTAGGGACAGGAAGAAACTTACAAACAATGCCCAGGGTGTAACCAGGCAGTTTTGAGGATGACCAACACGCACAGAACAGTAATGGGACAAGAAATACCATAGCAGCATTGTCTCAATAATACGGAAGAGGAGGGATTGGAGGTGGAGGCAGCGCTAGGTTTTATTTTTTTTAGACTTGTAAGTAAAGTTGGCTACTGTAAATGAAAAGGACCAAAGCATGATAAACAAAAAGGATAATTCGTCAGCATGATAATGTAGGTGTTCAGTTTTTATATGCTTATTATTCAGTGTCGTTCAGTCCTAGCGGTATCATGGACCATGGATATCGACCACGTTCTCTACCATCGTGTCTCTCTGAATTTTGAGAACTGAGAGAGATTGAGGGCAACAAACAACAGTAGATACATATACATAGATAAATATACAGTGCACGTTTAGTAGGACCATGGGATACTTGGTTAGGCAACAATGCCCATGGTGTCGCCAAGCATCTAGCAGCGTTAAGTTTTGAGTTGACTGAACGATCAACATGCACATGAAACTATGAAAGTGAAATAAAAATCATCGCAACATTGCATCAATATAATAGTAAGTCGAAAGCAACTGCTTATGGCAGATAATGTTCTCCAGAGCAAAGTAGCAAACACAAGTTGATCTCAATCCACGATAGAACTGCCTACTGAGACAGACAACGCAAAGCAACTAAATTAAAGACTGAAAACCTAAACGACAAAGAACTGCATCATCAGAGCAAGCTTAAAGGCCACCGCGGAGGCGCAGGACGAGGTGGAGAGTGGACTCCTTCTGGATGTTGTAGTCGGCGAGGGTACGGCCATCCTCAAGCTGCTTGCCAGCAAAGATGAGGCGCTGCTGGTCCGGCGGGATGCCCTCCTTGTCCTGGATCTTCGCCTTAACGTTGTCGATCGTGTCAGAGGACTCCACCTCTAGGGTGATGGTCTTGCCGGTCAGGGTCTTCACGAAGATCTGCATCTGGAAGAAGGAGATATGGTTTAGGATCGCATCTTGTACAAGTTGGAAAATCGAGGTACAGATTTGGCGTCACAAACAAAATCAGTATGAAAAGCAAAGGGACAGATGTGTTTTATAGTTCCTAAAAGGCATATTAAGTATTAACAAGCAGGCTACTGCAGCAGAGACAAACACGCAGATCAATTCTTCGTGCAAGAGGGTATATGGACATAGGTAAATCGGTTGCGAGTTGCGATTTTAGTGCTGAACTACCTATAGATAACTGTGCAATCCTAACATATTTCCTTTAACTGAAATTAGTAGTCGCGCACCAGATGGCTACGATCACGACGAAAAATAAAATTAGGACCATCATTATCTTTTCTTTCATGCATGTAAATCTTTACACAAGCTCGAGCAAGATGAACAATGTTAAGTCGTCACTCAAAAACTTACGCGCAGGATTAAGAGCAGCCTAGAAAAACTAGACCCTAATTGACGCGATCAAGATGAATAAACTCCAGGTCATGGGCAGGATTAAGGAGATACTGATAATCTAATCTAAAATCGCAAACAAACCGACGAGGATCGATCATGAAGAACTGCAATTGTTTACCTTGGCTAAACGGCGATTGGATCTGGATTTCTCTTCGATCGGTTGCGCAATCTTCTGTGGAGAATCCCTCGAGGAGGAACTCTGCAATTTATAGACGCCGGGCTCGTCGGTGCGAGGCGATTCCGGAACGGTTACCGCCACGTCGCACCGCCTCTCTCGACGTTGGGCCAGGCCCGTGAGAAGCCCGCGAGGTAGTTTGGGCTTACAGGCCCTGACAACGTCCGTAGCATGATTGGGCCCATCCGACGAGCCCAAGTCGGGCAGCTGGACACGAATCGATCGGACCGCTCGCCGTCGCCGCATTTCTTCCCCCGCCCGCCCGGCCGCGCCGCCCTCTCCCGGCGCTGCCCACCGCACCACCGCCTCCCCTCCCCTCCCCTCCCTCCCACTCGCGCCACCTCTCGCCGCCCACCCCAGCACCGACGTCCCCCCCTCGGCCGCTTGCCAGCGCCCGGGCTTCCTCGGAGCCGAGGCCTGCGGCGGGGCCTGTCAGATCGACCGGCCGCGGCGCCGCCATCTAGCGGAAGGAGGCCGGCGCTTCGTCGATCGGTTGCGCCTCTCCCATTCCCTCCCTGCATCGCTCCCCCTGTACCGTCGCTCCCTGCCACCGACTGCAGCGCCGCAAGCGAGCGCAACGAGACCGGCGGCCTGCGGGCAAGGTAAAGTATCCCCCTTGCCTCATTTTCCTTTCCCATTTTCTGAAGAAGCGAGCGCAAGCAGTCCTGCTTACGGGAAGTTGTAAGCCGAACCAAACTCAGAAGAAATCTCGCGTCTCCTTCTACAAACACCAGGGATGCTTCTTTCTCGCACTTACTGATGTCAACAATGTGAACTTGCAGGCTTTGATCTGAGTGCTCGCAATGGCGTTTATGGGCCGGATAGCTGGCGCTCAACTCTGCTCGGAGCTCTGCGGCTCACTCGTAAATCTGAGGACGTACTCATCCAGGGTGGACTGGAAGCAGCTGAGGCCAGTGATTCTCAGGAGGATTAAGAACCGGTCCAAGGATTATCCCGTCAGGCGAATGATCCCGGTGGCCCAGGAGGTGGTCCGGGCCAGAGAGATCCTCACTCAAGGCGTCTCGATCCTGCTCAGAGCTGTTCCTGTACATTCATGCAAGTAAGGCCAAGCAATATCAAATTAGTCAGTTCTTGTCTTGATTATGGAGCGAGACAATCAATTTGGTGTTCTAGTTTGTTGCTGAAATATGCTTCTTTTGTAGTATGTCATTTTCCTTTTCGGTATGCCAAAACGGCTGCAGAAATGCCAAACAGTTAAATAAACATAGGTAGAAAATTGGTGATCATATGCTACTCGTGCTGTTGTGTTCCTAATGCTGTTGCCATGTTTGCCTTTTTAATCCGACCGAATTTCAGTTACTCAAACAGTCATCTTCAATGTGCATGTTTCATCTGATTACTTGATCGTTGTGAACATTTCTGCACTATTCAGTTGCCTTTCGTGATGTTGCTTTAACTAGTGCGTTATGTGTTTACTCCTCCTGAAGCTTTTCTGTCCCAAATGCCACTGCCATGTTTGCCTTTTAGTCCGAGGGAATTCTAGTTACTCAAACAGTCCTCTTCTATGTGCATATTTGATCTCATTAGTTGATTGGTGTGAACCTTCTGCACTATTCAGTTGCTTTCTGTGTTGTCGTTCTAATCAGTGCTTCCCGTGTTTATTCGTGATGAAGGTTTTGTCCTGAAATTCATGTTGGAGCAATGGCACATCAGATGAAAACATGCTACGGTTTCAAACGTATGATCAAGGATCAACCTCACAAATGGGTTCCAGGCGGCTTGAATAACATCCTTGTCCCTGTTGAGGCATTCCATCTTGAAAACATGTTCCAGGATGAGATAAAGCATGACCAGAGGTTTGACTACAATCGTGTCCCAGCTGTACTCGAGCTCTGCCATCAGGCAGGTGCAGAGATACCTGATGGAGTTCTGTATGGACGTGATCAGCTATTTGTGGCAACTGAAGATAACAACCAAAATCCTGCTCCTTTGCTACCTGATGAACTTAGATTGATAGGTCAGAGAACACTGGAAGCATGGGAAAGGCTCAGATTAGGTGTGACAAAACTCCTATTGGTCTACCCTTCCAAAGTGTGCGAGAACTGCTCTGAAGTGCATGTTGGGCTATCAGGGCACAAGGCAAGGATGTGTGGAGTATTTAAGTTTGAGGGCTGGCGGGGAAAACACATATGGAAGAAGGCTGAAGTGGATGACCTAGTACCCCAAAAGATTGTGTGGCATCAGCGGCCTCATGACCCTCCAGTTCTGGTGAACAGTGGACGGGATTATTATGGTCACGCGCCTGCTGTTGTGGAGCTTTGTGTGCAAGTGGGTGCAAGAGCGTCACCGCGATACAATTGCATGATGAAAGAGCATGGCTTAGCAGCACCTATTCAAATGGACCAGACCACGTAAGAAGTTGATGGGTTGCTTAGTTAGATCTGCCATGATGACGATGTTAGAACTGTACATATCAGACAACAAGTGACCCTTTTGGATGTGGATCAAATCCAAGTTCACAAAGATTGTACTTTAGCGGAATTCATGTTGATCAATGAGGCAGATAGTAATCCACTTTGAAGATTATTTCTGTTACCGGAACAGGAGGTTAGAACATAAGCATAGTTCATTGTTACTATTTATCTTAGATTCCTCAGATGATATCAGGCAATTTCTTTCAGTGGGCAATTATCTGCACTGTAAATTAACCAGAGCAGATTATTTTGAGGCCCTTAGTTATGCTGGTTCATTTGGTGAAACAGAGGGATGGGCAGTTTTGTTATGAGCAAGCTATGCAAAGGGAGCATAATTTGTCATAAGTTTTGTAACATCAAGTGTTATCATAGTTTTTGTGGATACCCTTTTTCCAAGGGGATTACTGGATTGTTGTTCACATAACATAGATGTTATACCTCTATTATTTTGTAATAGCCTTATCGGCAGTTTTGTTATAAGAAAGCTATGCAGGGCGAGTTCACTTCGTGCAAGTTTGTATTCCGTGTGAACAACAAAAATAATTTATATGCCATGACATTCTGTATTAAAATTTGCTGGCATCGCAAAGCACTATTTCTTGAGGTGTAGTTTGTACACACAGAGGTCAGGAGCAGCAGCGCTGAATAGCAGCTGCGGGAGTGGGAGCTGCTGCCGGCGGTCGTGAGGAGAATCACATCCATCCACCTCTGCGGATTCTTTGTCCCTGAAGACAGGTACATGCTTTCTCTCTTGCTCTCTGTCTCTCTTAATCTCTCTCTCACAGCAACCTTGCTCTGCAGGGAGGAGCACAGACTGTGCAATCTCTTCAAGGTGAACTGCTCCTCTCCCTCCTCGAGGTTGAGGTAAAAGTGGTTCCAAACTCCCCCTCTTTGATTTAACCCCTGGAACATCTCATCTTTGTTTGTACAGATCCGTTCTATCTTTGCATAGAAGGTGTTTGATGAAAATCCTAGCTGTTTGTAAACCATAATGCTAATTATTTCAGAAGTCATCTCATAACCATAAAGCCAATATCGTTAAGAATGAACTTACTGAGATATTCTCTTGAGCCTGCTCTTCTTTGCTATGATATTATGTGGTTTAGGTGGTGAACTTGTATTTTATGTAACTGATTGAACCTACTACGGCTATGTTTTACGTACTACTGGTTATCCTTTACTTCATAGTTTCCATTATATATATGGAGTAATTTGATGTATAAAACTGATTGTCCATTTAATAATAAATAGAGTTATTTTACTTGAAATTAATCTGATGAAGACAGTGCACATAAGGGAAAGGCAGGGGAAAGGTGCAACGAGTTTTTGCTGCTTTGTGAAAAAGAGATCCGCCATTATTCTAAACTTTCTTTTTTAATGCGTCGTCTTCTTTGAGGAAAAAACAGAAGATTCATGGAGCGATGCATGGAGATTCATGATGGCCTTGTTCATGTGAAAGGTAACCCCCACACCTCTGAACATCGTTTATTCAGTTACCGCTGCGGGTACCTAGAATTCGATCATCTGGATTCCTCTTATTTGGATTGTCGCTATGGTATTTGATACTACTACTGTTCTGACTCCGTCTTAACTGTGACAACATTTTGAGTTATTGTCTTATTGATGTTGGTCTTTGAGCTGCAATTATCATTTTCAGGCCTCAGAAAAGTGGAGTCACTTAATATGAGATATTGTAACTACATCACGGATTCAGATATCAAATATTTATAAGGTAGCAGCACAACTTTTTTTCCTGATATTATCTTCTTTGGTATATCATACAGTGTGCGTCAGACTTATAAACATTCTCTGAATATGATGGAACTTTGAACAGCAGATATAAGGAACCTATACAGCATATCCTGTTCCTCAAATCTGAACAGCACTTCTCTTTCTGCAGATCTCACAAGTTTGAAGGATCTGCAGTAGTTTTCTTGTAGAATTACAGATCTGGGTGTTTCTTACCTCAGAGGTAAACAATGACTATAGCATGCCTCTTTCTTTGTTAGATGTTGGTGCTTTTATTTTGAGGTGGTTGGATGATCCAAGCACCAGTCGTACATTTTGGTGTTTTATGGTCTACTCATGATCTCTATGTAACTGTTTGACGTATATCTGATCCATAGCTTCTCATGGTTTATATTTATCATCTGTTTTATGTAGGCTTGTCTAAGTTAACTCAGCTAAACCTGTAGCTGTCCAGTGACTGCTGCTTGTTTAGAGGCTATCTCAGGTCTTGCAACTTCCCTAATCCCTAATAAGGGTTTACCTAGATCCACTGGGCTTGCTTGCTTCGTTAGCTGAGACTTGTGGTCTTTTGGTTTGTTAACTTGTCAAATATTTGGTAGAATTTTTTTTTGGGCGTGTTTCACTAGATTTTTGTACTCTTAACGCAAGAAGATTTGTGAGCATAATTACATGAAATTATACTGAAAAATGTCCAGTTATGTACAATTTCTTCCAAAGTTATGTTTAGCCTTAAGGGGCCTGTTTGGATTTCAGATTTGAACTAGTTACCAAAAAAACTTTACCAAGAACACTATTCTTCCAAACAGCTTCTAACGTTTATCGTTTGCTCTGTCCATTGTACATGAGGTCTCCTTATAGTGCAGAGTTTTTTTTTTTGACAAAGATTATAGTGCAGAGTTAAATGCCATCTGAAAATAACAAATCAGGTGTTTCTCATCTGAAAATGGATTCAGATCAGGTCATTTCTATATCCACGTAAACTGCTTTGTCTTCCATTGTTCTTTTTTTTCTTCGAGGTGCCCAAATCTTGGGTGATCATTGGATTTAAATTGAACAAGCAAGAAATGGTTTATTATTAGATATATTTCTATGGTCTTGCTAATAGTCATAAGCAAAGTTGTGATGCCATCTTGGACTTCTTCAAATCTTGATCTACTATTTCTTCTACTTGAGGGATTCTGAATTCATTACCACTAATTATCGTTCTTTCCAAATTCCAATGCGTCCATAGTTCCATTATTTGAGTTTGATACAACAACAACAAAACCTTTATTCCCAAACAAGTTAGGGTAGGCTAGAGGTGAAACCCATAAGATCTCGTAACCAACTCATGGTTCTGGCACATGGATAGCATGCTTCCACGCGGCTCTTTCCATGGCTAGTTCTTTGGTGATACTCCAGTCCTTCAGATCTCTCTTTACGGACTCCTCCCATGTCAAGTTTGGTCTAACCCATCCTCTCTTGATATTATCAGCACGCTTTAGCCATCCACTATGCACTGGAGCTTCTGGAGGCCTGCGCTGAATATGGCAAAACCATCTTAGACGATGTTGGACAAGCTTCTCTATCAGTGCTACCCCAACTCTATCTCGTATATCATCATTCCGGACTCGGTCCTTCCTCGTGTGGCCACACATCCATCTCAACATGCGCATCTTCACCACACCTAACTGTTGAACATGCCGCCTTTTAGTCGCCCAACACTTAGCGCCATACAACATTGCGGGTCGCACTTCATCCATCCGGCTTTGACCCGGTGGTTCACATCTTCATCAATATCCCCATCCTTGTGCAGGATTGACCCCAAGTATGAAAGGTGTCCTTCTGAGGCACCACCTGCCCATCCAGGCTAACCTCCTCCTCCTCCTCCTCCTCCTCGTGCCTAGTAGTACTAAAACCGCACATCATGTACTCGATTTTAGTTCTACCAAGTCTAAAATCTTTCAATTTCAAGGTTTGTCTCCATAGTTCTAACTTCCTATTGACCCCCGTTCGACTATCATCGATTAGGACCACATCATCCGCAAAGAGCATACACCATGGGATATCTCCTTGTATATCCCTTGTGACCTCATCCATCACCAAATCAAATAGATAAGGGCTCAAAGCTGACCCTTGGTGTAGTCCTATTTTAATCGGGAAGTCATCGGTATCGTCATCTCTTGTTCGAACACTTGTCACAGCATTATCGTACATGTCCTTGATGAGGGTAATGTACTTTGTTGGGACTTTGTGTTTCTCCAAGGTCCACCACATGACGTGTCGCGGTATCTTATCGTAGGCCTTCTCCAAGTCAATGAACACCATATGCAGGTCCTTCTTTTGCTCCTTGTATCTCTTCATGAGTTGTCATACCAAGAAGATGGCTTCCATGGTCGACCTCCCAGGCATGAAACCGTCATGAAACCGTCACGCTTGTCATTTGTCTTAAGAGGTGCTCAATGACTCTCTCCCATAGCTTCATTGTATGGCTCATAAGCTTAATTCCACGGTAGTTAGTACAACTCTGAACATCCCCTTTGTTTTTGAAGATTGGTACTAATATACTGCGTCTCCATTCTTCTGGCATCTTGTTTGCCGAAAAAATGGAGTTGAAGAGCTTAGTTAGCCATACTATCGCTATGTCTTCGAGGCCTCTCCACACCTCAATGGGAATACAATCAGGGCCCATTGCCTTGCCTCCCTTCATCCTTCTCAACGCCTCCTTGACCTCGGACTCCTAGATTCGCCGCTCAAAATGTCTACTAGTATCATCAAAGGAGTTGTCCAGTTCAATGGTAGAGCTCTCAGTCTCCCCATTGAAGAGCCCGTCGAAGTACTCCCACCATCTATGCTTAATCTCCTTGTCCTTCACCAGGAGCTGGTCTGCTTCGTCCTTGATGCATTTGACTTGGTCAACATCCCTCGTCTTCCTCTCTCGAATCTTGACCATCCTATAGATGTCCTTTTCGCCTTCCTTCGTGCCTAACCGTTGGTAGAGGTCCTCATACGCCTGACCCCTTGCTTCACTCACAGCTCGCTTTGCGGCCTTCTTTGCCATCTTGTACTTCTCCATGTTGTCTACACTCCTATCCAGGTACAGGCATCTGAAACAATCCTTCTTCTCCTTAATAGCCTTCTGGACATCAGTGTTCTACCACCAGGTATCCCTAACTTCGCTTCTACTTCCCCTGGACACTCCAAACTCCTCTGAGGCCAACTTACGAATACAGGTCGCCATCTTCATCCACATATTGTCCGCATCACCTCCTTCCTCCCAAGGGCTCTCCTTAATGACCCTCTCCTTGAACGTCTGAGCTATCTCCCCCTTGAGCTTCCACCACTTCGTTCTAGCGACTTTTGCACGCTTATCCCGCTGGACATGAAGTCGAAAGAGGAAGTTAGCCACCACAAGGTTATGCTGATGGACAACACTCTCTCCAGGTATCACCTTACAATCTAGGCACGCACTCTTGTCTTCTCTCCTTGATAGGATGAAGTCAATCTGGCTACTGTGGTGGCCACTACTAAAAGTCACTAGATGTGATTCTCTCTTTTTAAAGAGGGTGTTAGCTACGATCATGTCGTACGCTAAAGCAAAGCTTAGGACATCTTCTCCTTCTTGATTCCTGATGCCATAGCCAAAGCCCCCATGCACTCCTTCAAAACCTATGTTAGATGTACCCACGTGGCCATGGAAGCCATCATTTGAGTTTGATGTTTCACGGAAAATCGAACATGTGTTTTGCTTATTTGTTAAAGTAGTCAAATGGTTACGATCTTCTGTCTTTGTTTAGCAGGAGATGGTGTGGCAAGAAAGGGCGATTGCTGGCTGCTGCTCAGCTCCATATCAGGTGGAGCGCAAGAAGATCTTTTCTCGCGTGGATAAGGCTGCGTTGATCCCTGTTTTATTCGGCTCAGTACAACAGAGCATGTACGCGCCATTGCCTCTTCCTTTTCAGCCACCCATTGAAATGTCATATTGTATTGCAATCCAGATGTGAAGAGGTAGCTCTCGGAGGTCCGCAACAAGGACATGCCAGATAAGTTCTGCTGGTCTTACAAAAGGTATCTATGAACAATTAACCCATTTGTGTGAATACTTTTATATTAATAGTTTCTTCTCTATGAGAGGTTTATAGGCCCTTAATTAGCTGTTGATGATAGCTTTTTTTCCCCTGAAACCAATATGTAGGCAGTCTTTTAGTTGAATCCCCACCAGTTTATTTTCAGTAATCAGTGTACAAATGACCAAGTTTTATGTTTATGTCTGAAGATTTTGATTCACATTTTCCTGCATCTTTTGCTTCCATTTCTATCTTAATCTTATGATCTCCTGAATATGCCAAATGCTCCTAGAATCGCATCCCTATAAAATTCTTTCTTAATGGTGCTCCATATAAGTTTCTTTCCACTAGAGATGTGTCCACTGAGAGTGGAGCACACACTAAGATGTATTTATTTGCAAAGTTTGAGTTCAAAAGTTGGACGTACTTTCAAGGCCAGCTAATTCTCTAGTTCATGCTTTGCTTGTGTGTCTATTGTACATATTGCAGTTATAGACCAGTTCTATGAATCCATTTTTTTTAATCTTGGCAATACCCACTTTTCTGTACAGGTCATGGTTGATCTCTCGTGATGAAAGGTAAAATTGTGTTGTTCCAATCAGTAGAAAATTTTCATTTATATGCGATAGCTTCATTCTTCTCTAGAATCGATTGAAGCTATCATATGCATCTTATGCCCAACAGCTAAATGTATTTTTGCAATTTACCTACAATGAGCTCGTGTATGCTCTGTGATGTGATTGCAGGTGCAGATTGATCTGAATAAAGAAGTAACTATTTATGGATGAAGGGTGGGCATGATCAGATGGTAGGTATCGTTTTCTTCGAGGTTGCCTTCAATTATAGGGAGCAAATCAGGTGGTTAATTGTTATATATGTGGATGACATACCGTGTTCTATCTTTGATAGAGCTTTGTTAGTTTTTGAGCTGGGTATTGTTTTTAACCAAATCTTAAAATTAGGAAGCTGACAAAACATAGCTCATTTTTACCTCAGTTGAAGCGATGCAACTGTTTTAATTTGTATGAATTACCAACATGCAGAGAGCAATTGTATTTATTTCGTATTTCTTATGACCCCTTTCTCTTTATTCTAATTTAGGATGGCATTTGGACGTTTTTGTCTCTGATGCTGTTTTATTTTCTCCTATTCTCTTACCTTCAGTTTCAGTTTTCTATTCTGTTGAATTAGAAAACACACCAGGTCTTACCAGCTAATTAGCTCATCTAAGATATTGGTCAAGTAAATGTGTGGATGCTAAAGAAAATAAATTATTTTTTTGCCAATTTGTGTGTATGTCTTACAGATGATTTTCATGTTTAAATAGTAACACAAGAAAGAATGTTTGCCGTCAAGTTCTTCTACAGGTAGGATTTCTGAAATAGATTGGCTCATGAACTAGCCTATTATTCCCTTTATCTTGGGTTTTATTTCTATAACTCATTGTTTACCAGTGAACTTCTTATAATTTGACCAGCTGGCTTCTTACAAATCCATTATGAAATGTGTTTCTCCATCTTTTTTTACTTCATTTCTTGCCAAGGACACATGAAAATTCTGCAATCTTGATATATCCCCAAGCTGGCCAGCAATAAAAGCTGGACCATAGCCTCATTACATAATATTCCTCTTATGCTTGCACGCTGGTGACCTTTTGTGTGACACATACTGATCGGTTGCTGATGTGGTTTCAGGTTTGTAGGGCTAAAACATTATCTGGTGAAGATCATAAGTGATAACACCACATTGACATAGTTTGGAACAGTCTTCTTATTAACTTTTAAGACTTGGGCTTTAGGCTTAAACATGGAGGTGCCATCCAAGAAAAAGCATTTGGAGAAAATGAGGAAAAATTACTTCTTTTAGATGTACAACCAAGGTACATAATCGTGATTTTTTTTTCATGATAATCACGATTTTATTGTATGGAAGATGATTGATCTTCTACTCTTTAACGATTTTAATGTATCCTTTCATTCGCAAAGGTGTTAACTTTTGGTGATGCAAGTATCTATTATGTCTACTGTAATATATTCCCCTATTTTCCTGATTGTATATAAGCCTTAGGTACCCTGTTTCCGATTTCGTGTGCTTTATCCTAAATTCATCCTATCGATTTTGTTTTGTAAAACCTAAGAAACAATAAACATATTATCATTTTCCACATAATTTTTATCATCATCAAACAGATTGTGCATCGGCATGAGTTTCACGGGGTTGTGCGCTAAGGCACACCCCTAAATCTAATACTGTGAACAAATTTCCTGGCAAGTATGCCTTTTTTGTTAAACGAAAACATACTTTGATTTACAGATGTCTATCTTTCTTTTGAAAAAAGACAAGGCAAAAACCAAATGAATTCGGGCTACTGCAAGAACATTAGAACACTAATCAGAGTATATGAAGTAAATTTTGAGAATGTTTTCACTGAATCCAGAGTGTGTTGTAGTATTTTGTAAGCTCAACATTTTGTTCTGCTTTAGGGTTACTTGCAATGGCAGTGCCGGCCTAAAAAGTTGAGCCCAGCCCAGACCAAAGCCTACCGTCTGCCGTCACCAGCCGATCTCCACTCCACGGGGCCACCTCCATTCCTCTTCTTCCCCAGAAATCCTAATCAGCTGAGCTCAGCATTCGCCGGCGACCATGGCGGGGCTCCCAAGAACAGGACCGACGCCGCTAGGCCTCGGCGTCCCGGAGGAGATCTTCAGCCTCGAGATCCTCGTGCGCCTGTCCTCCAAGGACCTCGTGCGCTGCCGCGCCGTCTGCCGCGCCTGGCGCCGTGTCGCCTCCGCCCGCGACCTCCTCCAGGCACACCACCGCCGCCAGCCCTCCCTCCCCATCGTCCTCCTCTCCAACAACCACAGCTCATCGGCTCCCGACCTCCACGCCTTCGACCACCGCACCGCCGCCGCCGGCGGCGGCGAGGCCCGACTCCAGCTTGTCGCCCGGGCTAACGACGGCTCTGACGCCGTCGGCGTGGAGGCGTCCTGCGACGGCCTCCTCCTCCTCTCGGTCTGCAACTTCTACCCTTTTGTCCAGCGCGACTTCATCTGCAACCCGACCACGCGCCAGATTGGCCGCGTCCCGGAGATACATGGCTTCTTGGCCACGGGGCTGTACCGCCATCCTCCTACCGGCGAGTACCGCCTGCTACTGCACACCAAGTCCGAGGACCTGCTGCACAAAGATCCCTTCTACGTTTTCGCGCTGGGCTGCAGCCAGCCGCTGCCGAGGTGCATCGGGCGTACGCCGGAGCTGTCAGGCTTCTTCTGCGCCCCTGTCGTGGTCCGAGGCAACCTGCATTGGAGCTGGTGGCCGGTCCCCGTGAAGGACCACGCGCTCCGTCGGATAACCGTGTTCGACACCACCGCCGAGTCGTTCCGCCTGATGCGCTCTCCGATGGCTCACAAAGGCAGAGCGTATCTGTACGAGGCGGATCATGGCACCCTTGGAACATACGGCTGGAACGACAGCAAGACCGCTGTCGATATCTGGGTGCTGCACGACTACGACAGCGAGGCCTGGTCGCGTAAATACCATGTCAAACTCCCCAAACTCCCGGTGGCAGAAATCGGGGGGCTTGAGAGTCGCCAGGCGACGGTTATACGTGACGGGAGGGACGTGTTTGTCCTCTACAGCTCTGGGCAAGCGCTGTTTCTCGTCGACACCAAGGGGACTTTGCTGGCAAGTTCGCAGCTGGATGGCTGTACCATCTTTCTCTTTACGCAAAGGATCAAGGAAAGCCTTGTTCGGCATAGCTTTTTCTCGGTGCTGCAGGGTGCTTCCGATGATTGCTCTTCAATAATCTCATGGCCAGAGGGAGGTGTTTAGTGATGAAGTTTGTGCCCTCAACTACCCCTTTCTTGATGTAGTATGAATTATGTTTGTCAACTGCTTAGCTGAATTGATGGTTGCGAGAGTTCTTATGCTGTGGAAAAGTTGTGACTGTTATCTGAAAGCATTCTCCATTTTCTCTCAACAAATTCTACTCATCTCTAGAGCTATTGCATAGAGCCAGTACGGGCGCATGTGTGCAATACTCTGAAGTAGATACTTGTTGATGTTGTTGATACTTGTTGACTTTTCTCTTATGCCATCGCTAGAAATATTGTACTGTAGATGATATAATGTTTTCTTGGACTTCAGAAGCTATGTTGCTCTTCAATCTCATGGCCGGAGAGAGGTGTCTAGTCCTTGTTGCTGTTGCTGCTGCTGCCGCTCTAGAGTTTTTGCTCCAGTTTCTCTATGAACTGTGGTAACAACAGTGCTCTCTGCATACAATTTTGGATACTTTTTCCCATTTTACAAACATAATCCAGTTACTTTTATTCAGGCTTTTGAGTAAATTATCTTGTTGATGATGCAATTGGGCACAAGCTGTTTCTTCTTGACACCGAAGGGACATTGCTGGCAAGTTCGCAGCTGGATGGCTATACCATCTTCCCATCTACGCAAAGGATCAAGGAAAGCCCTGTTTGGCATAGCTTCTTTTTGGCGCTGCAGGGTGCTTCCGATGATTGCTCTTCAATCTCATGGCCTGAGAGAGGTGTCTAGTTAGTCCTTGTTGTTGTTGTTGTTGTTTCTGCTCCAGTGTTCTTGCCCTAGCGTCTCCATGAACTGAATGAAGTTTATTGCACACTCAAAATTAATACTCTTTTGTTTATGTAGTATGAATTATGTTTGCTGATTACTTATTAGCTCAATTGATGGTTGCAAGAGGTGTTATGCTGCAGAAAAGTTGTGGCAGTTATCATTTGGAAGCATTCTCTACTTTCTCTCAAACATATAAGAAATATGCGAATTCTACTCATATCAAGAGCAATTGAGTAGAGCCAGTACTGCGCTTGTGTGCAAAATTTTGGACTTGTTTTTTTATGCCTTTGCTAGACGATTTTAGATGATCCGGTATTGCTTATGCTTATGTTTTCTTGGGCTTTAGAATCTATATTGCATCTATTATTTTTGTGGTATTCTAAACACATGGACATGCTTCAGTTCTCTTCGCATAAAAGAGTCCTATCTTTGTTCTGTTATCAAGTATACCATTTTGTTTCTTTAGGTATAGAAAATAACCTCAGAAGTCGTTTGGAAGCCAGGCTTTCATTTCGTTTGTAGCATTTTGAAATGAATACCTCATTTATATTCTAATTCTAGAAATGGACACTTGTTTGGTTGCCACTAGAATTGCAAATGACAACATAATTCAATATTGAATTTGTAAATCGCTTCCGTAGAGAAACGCAAATGACAGGTCTCAGCTTGGAATTGTGTTTACCCATGGTGTCATTTTGCTGGATTTCCTAAATGAAATAACGGCCCAATTCTGTTGCAACCAAACAGCCCACCTATGGAATTCCAAAATGAATTCCAGAATTTCAGGCCCAAATGATGGATACCAAACGACTCCTCACTGATATCTTTATATACTAAGAGACAAGGCAAGTTGCTGGAGAATTCTCATTGTAATGGCGATAGTCTCTTAACGTATAAAGGTTGATCCTGATAAAGCCTCTTTCACCCCTGCAGGGTGTTCTGAATGCTTGGTCTTTCACTTGAAGACTCTAGAGTTAGTTGGTTGATGCTTCCTTGGAAACCTTGCTGCTCTGTTGTGCTTCTCAGCTTCTGCATTATATATCATGCATTTATCATCTTTCCGGCTACACAAAGGATCAAGGAAAACCTTGTTCCGCATAGCTTCTTTTCTGCGCTGCAGGGTGCTTCGGATGATTGCTCTTTCATCTCATGGCTGGAGAGAGGTGTTTAGTCCTTGTTGTTGCTACTGTGCTAGCGTCTCTATGAACTGGATGAAGTTTGTGCCCTGAAATACTCTCCTGTTGATGTATGGATTATGTTTGCAGACTGCTTAGCTGAATTGATGGTGCTTTTCAGCTTCTGCATTATATACAGTGAAAACTAGTTTATGCCCACAAGTTCTCATTTGCCCTTGTATTGTGCATGTAAACTATTGAAGATAGGGTTATAATCAAGAAGCTATAAATGATATTATGAGCATAACAGTTAGATTATTTGTTTGTTCCCAATGTATGAGAGACCCCGGCATTGCAAAGTCGATAAACTGTGCATACATGCTTGCTGATGTGCTGGGTTCTGAATGTTTAACTGTCTTTTTATTATTGAAATCTTATCAACACATGTAAAGGCTACGGTATGCTTCTCAAATGCTTGATGAACCAGTCACATTTAAGCCAACTATTCAGTGAAGGCTCACATGCATACTAGGAGATTATAACGTATATCTTCTGTGAAGTGGTTATAATGTGCATGATATTGTTATCAACTTGGTGGCAATGTTTAGCATGTCTGTGATTTTTTATGGGAAAAAGCTGTGCAACTTCAGCATAATGTTAAGTCTGAACATATCTGTGCTGAGTCCAACATTGCCCTACCGGCACCTAAGCGTTATGCTATCTTACCTAAATAAGATTTTTTTTTTTTGCACAAGAGATGGCGCCCGGGGGGGGGGGGGGGGGGGCTAAATTTTATTCAGCTCATATGCAATTTACAGACTCGATTACAATGCCCTGAGGAAGTAGGGCAAGATCCTGATCTAATGTGAGCTGAATTAGTACAACTAAAAATAGGCAATGACTGAACTTGTCTTATAGCCTGTTTTGCACAGTCATGAGCAATACCATTGAGATCTCTACTGATATGATACACTTTTGCTTCCAGATTTTTTGATTCCCTATGGTACTTTGCTATTTGATCTCGAAGCTCCCATGGCACTCTTTTATCTGAAATATTTGCAGCCGCTGCAGCTCTTGAGAGGGTGAGATTATCTGTTAGTAAGGTGATATTGTGAATCTGCAACTTTTGAGCAATCTGGGTTGCTAGATTGAGTCCCATAGCTTCCGCAAGAAGAGGAGATTTTGCTATTGTTGTAGTTGAAGCTTGTATGCGAATTTTTTCTTGATATTTCTGTCTTTGTATGTCACAGTAGACTCCAAGGCCCGTGGAGATTGCTCCCTGTGAACCTGGGATATTTTTAGATTTCCAAGCAGCATCAGTGTATATTTTACTACCTGCAATGTGAAGATCTGTCTTCAATGTTTCTCCCTGCATGATTTTGTCCTGATCATCTTTTGTGCGAAGGTTATTGTGAAGAGATACCTGCACAACATTTAGCATTTCCAAATTATGGTTAATAGCATTTGCTATATGTTGTATCTTCCTGGGATGGATGTCCTTGTTATTAAAGAGGTAATTATTTCTGGATTTCCAAATGCACCACAAGAAAGAGAGAATATTTTCAATAGAACCATGCGGATGATTCATATCAAGAAGTTTTCGAAAAATAAGAGTTATAGAATCTTGTATGGTAATTAGTTCATCAATTTTTATATACCAGGGATTTGAAAACCAAGCAGCTCTAGCATGGGGACAAAGAAAGAAAAGATGCGCATCAGATTCCTCAGTGCCACACCTGCAACAAAGCTTACTTTTTTTTTTTGAGTATTTCCCAGCTCTAGCACCTGTTGGCATCGACTTCCTGAGAATTCTCCAACCAAAAGTCTGAATTCTAGGAGGCATTTTTTTTTTCCAAATCATGTTGAGAAGTTGAGCTGTTTGTATTGGTAAGCAGAATCCAACTGAGATTCCATACTACCAAGTCGGCCAATTTACAGATAATATTGGGAAGGTAAGATTGCTGGTCAGGTTTCATAAGATATGTAAATTGTAACACTCCTTTGTATTGGGCTGTGACCAGCTGCTGCCGATGTGCATCGGGTCTCTGCCTGACCTGGCTTGCTAATTCACTATAACCTTCCCCGGTCCGTGTTAATTTGCGTTGGACTTTGGACGGTGCAAGGAAAGATTCAGATAAGAGCGCAAAAACAAACACTACTAATAGCAGTGATAAGCAAATAGTTATATTCAGCAACTCAAAAAAAGAAAGACACCACCAATGCTTCAACTAGGTGCCAACAAAGTTCAGCAGAATTTATGTTTATGGTAAACTGATATTGTAGCTGCGCATGACTTTATGGCCTAATATTATTCAGCATTTGAACTCTGCCAAGCCCAGGATTTCAGCGGACAACTCTTTTTTACATGTGATATAAACTGACAGGACTACAGTCAGGCCTCACAAGAGTCAATTAAAAGTTTAAAACACATCCTTCAGTTAACCACTTCCTTCGAGTTGGCCATTGGACAAAAGGTGCGACATGTATTGCTGAAAAACAAACACAACTGCTGATGTAAAACTTGCAGACTACACAGGGAAACTTAATCCAAAACAAGGAGCACGTTGATGGTTGCAAGAGTTGTTATGCTCTGGAAAGTTGTGACTGCTATTTGGAAGCAACATCTCCATTCTCTACTTTCTCTCAAAACATATATGGAATATGCAAATTCTACTATATCTAGAGTAATTGAGTAGAGCCAGTATGGGCATCGTGTGTGCAATACTCTGAGGTAGATAGTCTGCTTGTTGATGTTATTTAATTGCTGAGGGACGAATGCTTTACTGCCACTGTATCAAAAGTTATAGACTTTTCTCTTATGCCATCAGTAGAATATTTTAGATGGTCTAATCTGGCTTAACTTTATGTTTTCTTGGACTTCAGAATCTATGTTGCCTAGAATATTGGGAAGGATCAACAAGTCGGTACACTATGATGCATACGTGCCTAGAGTATTGAATCAAGAAGTGAATCAGGATCCACCTGAGACTTGGGAGTTGGGACAGTGCAAGGGCATATTCAGATAAGAGCACATGAACTAACACTACTAGTAATAGCAGTCCTTTTAAGATTAACAATACTAATATCAGTGAAAAGCAAAGTAATTACATCTGGCAATAAATGAAAAAAAAAGACACCACGAAAGATTCAACTAGGTTCCACCATGAAAATTCAGCACAATTTATAGCAACGATAAGCTGATAATGTAGCTGCCCATACTTTTTGCCTAATATTCAGCATTTATGATTTCATCTCTACCACCCATCGTAACAGGACATCATACAAGTGATGTAATTGACAGGACTACAGCCAGGCTTCACAATGATCAACGAAAACACATCGTGCAGTTAACCACTTCCATCGAGTTGGCCGTGAGACAGAAGGTGTGACATGTATTGCTGAAAAAACACAATATAAACTGATATAATGCTCGCAAGCTACACAGGGGAAATAAATACGAAACAAGGAGCACAGTTGTTGTATAATGCATATATATTTGAAAAGGATTAAGAAACTTACAGCATGGTAAGCATATGGTGGTTTGCCTTGCCGGTCAAAGTGCTTTGCCATGATGGAGAATTCTATTGGACCCCAGTCGTCTATCTCAAAACAATTACCTAATGCAGCCTTATAGAGCTGCAAAAAAAAACAGATATCACTTCCATATGCAGCGACATATGGCAAGATACCTTTGCAGTGTCAGTTCAATACCTTTGCAGTGTCAGTTAGCAGCTCAGTACCAGAAGGGTAGGAGGCATAGTACTGATCGGCCCTCGAAATGCCAGCCCTTGTTCTGCAGTATGTTCAGAGGGAGCGAAAAATGTTTTCATGCAAGAACAGTAATAAGTGGCAAGATACTGCAAGTATGTCAGGAAGGGTAATTCGGCAGCGACATATGGCAAGATATTGCAAGTATGTAAGGAAGGGTAATTTGGCAGCGACATACGTATTGCTTGTGTAAGCATAGGTAACGAGGGTAGTGAAGGCATAGAATCCGGCATAAGAAGCCAAGCGCCTAAGCTTCTGAATCTTTAAGGTTTCCTTGCACTGATACAAAATATCCATCTCAAGGCAGCAGCTTGACACTGGTGTCAGAAAAAAAAAGATGAATCAGTTGGGGACAGAGACAGTTCCATACAACCAGCACTGATCCAGTAAACAATACCATTGGATTGCCAATGCCACAAACATAACTAGTAGCTGTCTGTCATAGAAGCTAACTAGGGAAAACAAAAGCATCTGCATCTATGATTCTACATATTGCTTGAAGTATTGAACAATTAAAGAATAACGCAAGTATGGATTCTAGAGTATCCACATGTAAAAACAACACTACCAGGTAAATAACTAAGGGAGAATGCCTAAGTTTGTCATTATTACAGAGACACCAATCGGTACAACCAGATCCAGCAAACAATCGGAGCGATAACAAATTCGAAACCCGAAGCCGCGCGAGCGAGGACCGACCAATCAGATCGCCGCCGTTTAAGCGCATATCAGGAGGGATTTTGCGGCGGGGAAGATGGGGGCGCACCTTGTAACCGCGGACGAGCAAAGTGGCGGCGATGAAGACAGTCGCTTGGGTCGGGCTCTCAAGGTTGAATGGGGAGGCTGCTGCTGGCCCCGCGCCAGGCGCCCGCGGCCGCTAGGTCGCCGCGAGCCCCTGCCTTGCGCAGGCACGCCGGTGCTCGGGGAAGGCTAGCGCTTTGCGAGCAGAGGGCAGAACCGAGTCGACTGACAGAATACCCCCGCAGAACAAGATTTTCAGGAACAGACGAAGTATGCAGAATAACCCCCGCGGAACCAAAATTTTGAACAACAGCGGAAGTATGAATTTCAAGCGAATTTTCCACAGCCACCACAATTTCAGAAGATTTATATCAGATCACCACAAATTATCCCCCAGAACGACATCTAACCTTACCTTTCATAAATGATGAGTGATGAGTGACAAACCAGTGCCTCGCTGGGCAAAACTTAGCTTTTTTTGTTTTTTAAAGCCATATATTTTATAAGACAATCTGGAGATTGCATATATGGTCCGAGATAAACATGCTTGTCAAGCAAACTTGCACAACCAAACCCACAAGAAGTAAAACTAAAATTTCACCCTTGAAGAAATTTCTGCCTCGCCGAACTGTAGTCCACCATTGTTCTCCGCCGCCGCCAAGGAAGCGTCGAAAAAAGAGGCAAACATACGCCATACCCAAATTTGGAAGAGCACCTTCGCATACAAAGATGCTTTCCGAGCCGATGAACCGGACCGTCGTAAGCGACGAAATCGAGACTTTGTGGCACTTCGGCTGGGGATATTCCCCGTGGTCACCAGATCCCGACACCGTCAACTTCATCCAACGCAGTCGGAGAAGAGGAACATCGCCGTCTTTCATCGTCCACACACCCAACTGCAAGACACCAAACAAACCTACAGCAGCCGACCCGACCGCCACTCGCGAGAGTGTCGAACGCCAACCACCACACACGAATCTCACCGGATGAAGAGACCGGCAAGACGACCGGGCCACCTGCCCCTCGACGCTACCGGTAGGAGAAATGCCGAGATGGAGAAAAAGCAAGGGCGCCACAAGTATATCTAAGGTGGGTTGGGATTTCGGGAATCATTTACCAGTGGTGCGCCATGTCTTGGTGCGCCATTGGTAAGTGGTCCCCAAAATTCTCACCCCTAGGAATCGTCTTTTTAGTTTTGAAAAAATAAATATAATAAAAGAATAGAAAATTTTAATCTTAAAATAGTTCAAGATGATCATGTGTTATGTGTTTTAGTTGTTAGAAAAATTAATAGAAATGAATTTCGATAAATTTTATGAAATAGCGTCATGTTTTGGTAAAAATGCTCTCGATTTTGCATACGCCCTTTGATGAAAAAGATTTTAATATGAAAATGTATCTACAGAAAAAGTTACATTTGATTTCAACTTCCTACAACTATTTACCATTTTTTAGGATCCTCAAAATCAAAAGGAAAACAAAGTTTCCTAAGGTTTTAGGTCTCCTCCCACCTCTCTGACGCCCCTCCCTCCTCTTCGGCGCCGGTCCTCCCTCATCTTCTGCGATCCTCTTATCCATCCTCTCTAATGGCCCTCCATCCTCTCAACAATCCTTTTGTCTATCATCTCCATCCCTCCTCTCCTCCCTCCTCTCTGACCAACGGCTAGGTTAGGAGCATGAACAGGAACGGGACAAATAATTCGAAAAACAAAAACGAGCAAAAACAAGAGCAACAAAAAATGAGCAAAAACATCGTAAAAAAGGTGCCAGATCTAGATCTAGATTTCAAATATTTACTAGTGGTGCACCACCCCGGTCGTGGTACATGCGAATACTTATTATTAGACCAAGTTCTACAACTAGTCATGGGTTCTTTGCACGTTCACCTATTGTCATGGAGGGTTATCCCATGTTCTTCTAGGTTTTGTCTGGCCCTCCGTTACTATGATCATCATACATAAATTTTGGGATGCTCACCATGCGAAGATTTTCAAGGACATCAACAACTTTTTAAGTGACAACTAATATAATATATGATCTTACTCTTTTGGCTCCCCGAGGTAGAGATTCGGTTCAAAAGGATCATGTTGTTACGTATGTGGTGTGATTTCTTCCATGTAATCTTGCTCATTTGTAGTAACATTTCATATGCTTCTCGTGACACCATCCTAATTTGCGTTTTACTGCATTTTTTCCACTTTACTTAGTTTTAACTAAATTTTGTTGTGGAATGGGTCACTCTACTGTAACATATACATGATTATGCCAAGCTCAAAGAGATACACAACAAAGTTACTCCACAGCTTTCTGGGGATGGTGCTGCACACATGAGATGAAAGTTTGATTGAATGAGAATGATGCAGTAATGAGTGAGCAATAATTGATGAAGTGGCAGTGAAGGTGACAAGGCCTTAATTTGCTGTAACTCATGGATCGTGTTTTCTGGATGTTTGTTCTGTGAGGTTATGTGGGGGCCACGTGCATGCATCTAGACGGCGTACGCCACGTCGATAGTATGCGATGTCGGCAGCAACCTAGCCAGTTTAGCTCCAGATGGCTACATTCATATGTATGGTATCTACTCTATGTATGCAGCTAGGTTTCGAATGAAAATTTAAAACTGACAGTAAAATGTAGTGATATGATAACCGAACGTACGTTCACGAGATTGAGATGATCCATCGGTAGGTGGAGAAGGGAAAGCTTAACTTTATTGCGGTCTCATTTTTTAGCTAGCTAGGGCCACAATTCATGCATGTACGTTCCCTTTACTGCATTGTCATATGATTTTGGTCGTAATGTCTCCTGGGTTGGTGGCAACTCTAGCTCCTCCTCTCTGAGTTGTCACATCTCAAGAGCTGCATCTGAGTGCCATCTCACTTGGCCTCCCACCTCTACTACCTCTGGTTTTATTCTCTCTAGCTGCAATTGTTTTATGAAAAAACTTTTGCATATTAATCTTACCGTGGATCAAGATGATAATAGGGCCGGGCTAGTTTTCAATATTTGAATTTCAAACAAACAACACACCTCCTAATTAATATCGATGCGTGGCCCCTGTGTGCTTCCTCCTATCGTTCTGAGACAAAGATGAACCTAGACCATACACACAAGGTTCGCCACAAAAGTCACAAACAGGTTGTTCTCTAAGGGTCCCCACCCACCTGGTGCACGCACAAAATCATCTTTGCTTTTCAAGATCCAATCTTAATTGTAAAACAAATTAAGCAATCTTTGGACGAGGACCGCTGTATTCAAATCTATCCATGTAGTACTATTTGCTTCTTCTTACGCCATCCACATCTCTCCATACACCACCTCAGAACCATCAGCGCCGCAACATGCCAACAACACGATATCCTACTCTCTTTGGCAGTGCTGGTTGGTACCATACTTTCAGGCATTATGAGCGCCTGATTATCATAAAAGATTCACACCATATCACAAGATTAACTTTCTTGAGAACCACCACTCCTCCAAATCAAGAATTATGAAGTTCTATGATTATTTTCTAGGTTACGAATTTTATGTTACAAATACGCAGTGGCACCTAGGTTCCATGGAACCCGTTTATTGTGCGAGCCAAAAATTGGTATTTCTAAAAATTTCAAACAATCTTTTTTGCATGTAGAGAATGCCCGTATGTACGTGCGTGTTTTTTTTCATACCCAAATTTGAAAGTATGTAGGTTAAATAAAAATGACAAGTTTCAGATGAACAGTCAAAAGGAAAGTCCCCCCCCGATTTTTTTGTACCTTTGTCCCAAAACCTAAGTAAAGAAGAAAACTGTTTTGACCTAGGTAGGGCTCTGGCGATAACAGAGCGACTAGGGTTTTAGACTCCGCCGCCGATCTCGATCGGAGGAGGAGGATCTTGCTTCGACGTTGAGGATTTCTGGTCGGGTGATCGGTCTCAGGTGTTGGCTACGCGTGCGTGGTATGCCCCGGTAGGCGGTTTCTAGAGGATCGTGGCCATGGTGAGCCCGGCCTCCTCTTCCAGTAGTGCGAACGATCCTGGAACCAAGAAGGATGAAAAGACTGGGGATCTGATGCAGCGTTTGGGGATTGATGAAGATGAGTTTGACGATCTGGTTTTTGAAGAAGAAGAAGAAGAAGTAGCACCGAAACAAGGGATGAAGTGGCTTGCCCTTGTCAAGGTACACTCAGCAAATCCGTTCAGTCCGATTACTTTCGAGCAACATATGCGCAATGCCTGGTCTCTTTCTCAGAGGGTTGAATTCAATCACCTGGAAGGTAGTCTTTTCACTTTACAATGCTTTTATTTGGGAGATTGGATCAAAGTTACAGAAGGGGGCCCCTGGCTATTTCAACAGAATGCCGTTTGTATCGAAGAATATGACGGATTGATGTCTCCTGACCTCATTGATCTGAACTTCTTTGAAACATGGGTTCAGATTCATAAATTACCTGTTGGTTATAGGAATGATACCCTTGTCAAGAATCTCACCGAGAAAAAGGTAGGGAAGGTCACTAATGTTGAGTTGGATTCGATGGGGATGGGAAACTTTGTGAGGGTTAGAGTCAGACTAGATGTCATGAAAGTGCTAGCCCGGTTTGTTTCTATCGTGAGAGGTGGAGCAAGGGAATTATACCAATTGCAGTATGAGAAAATCCCTAAGTTCTGTGGTGCATGTGGCCTATTTGTACATTCACACCTCGAATGTGGATCTGGTGAACATGTTGAGAAGGATCTCAAATGGGGTGAGTTCTTGAAGGCTGATTGGGATACCTGGCACGACCGAGGGATGAATTCCGCAAGAGGGAGGGGTCGTGGAGGTGCTAGAGTTGGTCGTGGGATTAGTGATCAAAGAGGCCGGGGTTATCCCATGGTCCCTTGGAGACACAATGCTCCTAATATGGGATATAAACCTGAAGACCCGGACCTAAAGGATACTGCAACAAGCCCGGGGAAGGAGAAGGACATGGATCTGGATAAGGGTAATCTCACAAACCCTCTGACGAAACGTGGGCTGATTCTTACGGATATGGACAATGTGGCTATTATTCGTAATAAACAATCCAATAGTATGGAGATTTCTACAGACAACAATGGGTTTGGCTCAGCTAAAGATGCAACTGGATTGGAAGACAAGGACAGAAACAAACGCTCAAAGAAGGATGGAGCTAACTCCCCTTCACTAGGATCGGCGGGCTCGCTTGATGGGTCCTGCTCACAATGAGGATCCTATCTCTGAACTGTCAGGGGGCGGGGAACGACCCGACAGTTCGATCGCTTTTGGATGTCCAAAGGCGCTATGTTCCCGATGTGATGTTCTTGTCGGAGACTCATCTCGATACTTATCTGGCCGATTGCTTGAGAAGAAGGTTGAGGATGGATTTTAAGATAGTTAACCCGAGTACTAACAGAAGTGGAGGAGTGATGTTGTTATGGAAGAGATAAATATCTATTCAGCAGATCTTTTCACATCTGAAATACATTGATGTCAGGGTAATGGAGGGACCAAATAAAATATGGAGACTTACTGGAATATATGGGGAACCACGGTGGGAGGATATGCATCAAACTTTGGACAGAATTAGAGCAATGCATGCTCAACATAATCTCCCGTGGCACTAGTGGAAAACGGGGCAATAGGCCCGGTCCATTTGGGCCTTTAGACCCGGTTCCTGAACCGGGACCAATTAGGCGGGACTAAAGGGGGTACCCTTTAGTCCCGGTTCAAAGATCAACCGGGCCTAAAGGCCTCGACACGTGGTGCGGCCAGGGAGCTCGCGGTGGAAGGCCTTTGGTCCCGGTTCGTGGTACGAACCGGGCCTAGGTTTCTCTGCCGCGGCAGAGAATTGCTATTTCTCTGCCGCGGCACAGATTTAGGCTGTACCAGCGTTTCTCTGCCGCGGCAGAGAAACAGGGCGTTTCTCTGCCGCGGCAGAGTTTCAGCAATGCATATATCTCATTCAAGAAACCACCAAACCTCGTCCTGAATATATATAGCCATCATCAACCGTACACGACATAGTCAACACAGTACACGTAATGCATGCATATTTACAATACAACATCTCCTGAACGAATATCCTCCGCCGTCACGATCTTCCGATAGTGCTCTCCACCTGGGGTAAGGACCTCGGTAATAAAGAATCCCGCGATTTCCTCTTGAATTGCTTTTATTTGATCCGCTGTTATGAGAGTGTCCCGCAGGCGTGTCATCTATATTTAAAAAAGGAGATCAATATATGAATGGAACTCAATACAATAGATGGTACTAATTAAGATTAATTGTGAAAATTTGTTATCGTACACGAGTGTGGTGTATTTGGGCATCCCCACCCTTGGGACAGGACATGTCACGCATGAAGGTGCAGACGTAGTATCCACATAAGTTATTCCCTTGTTCCTGCCTCATACACTTTACGAAAAAATAGTTCGATCAAACTAATAATCAAGCATCGTATTGAAAGTAAATATCATATATAAAGTTTCACGGTCATAGCTATATATATAGTACTACTTACAGGGTAATCTTTAAATGTAAGCTCCGGTTTCCATTTACCCGGAACAGTATTGATGAACCGTTTCCAAGCCCTGCCCGGCAAAAAATAATGAGTAAATGAGTAATTGATTAGTTGATGATATCTTCGAATTAGAGCAGATGAAGATGCCAATACGAAATTGATTGAAACTACCTCTGGAGGATGGCAGCCATGTCTGCCCATTCCGCATATTCTTTACGTTTCGAGTCCATGACGTTTACGACTCCAAGGTGAAGATCAATGATTAGGAGAATAAAGTGGAAACTGCACAAGCATAGCTCAATGATTACGAGAATAAAGTGGAAGGTGCACAAGCATAATGTATGTTATATATAACACTCACTTGAAGTTGTAGGGAAAGTATATATCCTCTTTGGTCTGCTTGCTTCTCTAAAAACATTACGATGTTGTCCTCTGTGTCCTTGGGGTACCGTCGAACCGTAACTTCATGAACTGTGTTTGGGTCTATGAACCCCAGCGGTGGGAGCTTGCCTCTTTTGTATTCCAGCTTCTTCATTTTGCATAATTAAATGTATAGCGTACACAAAGAATATAATGAGGATAATTGTTAGTGCAAATGAATGAGCTACAAACTTAATTACACAAATAAATCACTTACAGGCAGTAGCAACTGATGATAGCTTTGTCGAGGGCGTCTTGATTGAATAACTGAAACAGTTCTTCTAACTCAAGGTTTATCTCGTCTCCCCCCCGGAAGTAATGTTCATCTCTAAGATACACCGTGATGTAGCTTTCACATCTTCGACAGGCTTTCAGGTACCAGTCATGCAACCTTCGCATCTGAGTCCCTAGACGCGCGAGCTCGCCAGGTTTGACGAGATCAGATCCGTATCTATACTTGTTTACCACTTGAGCCGTTGGATAGTAATCTTCGTACTCAACTGATGCTCACTGAGCTCTAGCCGCCCGTTCGATCATCGATGCCGTCTCTGGATCATGATAGGGCTCCACGATGAAGTGGGGTACGGCCTGAATGTCCTGCTGTCCAAGCTGGGCGACTTTTTTTGCTTCTTTGCTCGCTCTAGAGGACTGTCCAAGAGAGCGGTCATAATCAGCTCTCAGCTCAGGTCTCTTCATTCTCGTCTCGGCAAAGTGCTTCACTGTCTGCGGTGGAATAAACATCTTCTTCGGCGCAAGAAACGCCTTTTGCTCTTGATCTGCTCATGTGGTAACAACTCGGAGTCTCGTGCCCTCATTGGAGTTGATGATCTCTTCGGAGCTGTAGGAGGTGCCGCGGACCGCTTCCTCTTTGCTTAGGTGGAGGCGGCGGAGTCTCTGACGAGGAGGAGGAGGCGGCGGAGTATTTTCACGCGGAGGAGACTGGTCATGGATAGGGGAATCATCATCGCGCAGAGGAGAATCATCACGCGGAGGAGACTGCACAGGTGGCGGAGGAGGCGGAGGTGGCCTGCTTGTTGGCTTCTCACCTGGAAACACAATGTTCTCCTTCCGCCATTGCACGGTGGTTCTACGTGCTTCTCCCAGTTCTTTGATTTCCCCATCTTCACCTGCAGGGTGCTCAAGCACCAACCCCTCATACTCTCTCAACACTTCATCCACCATCACAACAGCAAAGTCGTCTTGGACCGGACGACAATGGTAAGACCTTGTAGGTAAGAGGATGCCGACCGCCGCCTTGAAGGATAGGTTGAAAACTTTAACATGCAGCTCACAAGGACGGCTCTCAGTGAGATCATCCACGGGGGGGTAGCGAGGAGGCTCGACCACCTGGTCATCATCATCATCATTATCCACCTGCTGAGAGGAAGCCACGCTGCTTTTCCGGTGTGGTTGAGATTGCAGCGGGGCGAGGGCATTGAGCAGTGCAGGATCTACAGCCTGCCCCCGAGCCATCTGAGATGTAAGTACTTGGGTTACCATGGTTAATTGGGCTTTCATGGTGCTCATACCCTCCTCTAAGTTAGCCAGGCGGTCTGTTTCCCTTGCCTTCCTCCTCTCATGGCTTTTATCAGGAAATCTCTTCCTTTCCGCAGGAAAGCCATACTTCCACGGAACGGAGCCTGATGTGCCTCGTGTTCGTCCGCCGTGTTCTTTGTTCCCAAGGGCGCGTGCCAGCTCATCGTTCTCTCTTTCGGGCTGGAACAACCCCGCCTCCACGTCCCTATGTGCTTGTTCCAGGGCATCAATGGGAACCTTCAGATGAGCTTTCTTATAGATGCACTTCCCTGTTTCTAGATCCAACGTTCCCCCAATCCCGTAGAACCACTCCTTCCACCGTTCGATCCAACCGTGTGTCCCTAATCTGATCCCTTTACTGGTCAGTTCCGCCTCAGCTGCCTGCCACTTAGGACGGTTAGCCCTGTATCCACCTGGACCCAGAATTTGGTGATATAGCTTCAACGCAGCATTTGCCTTATTTATTTCCGACCTTCTCTTAAATTCTTCTGACTCCGTGCTGTACTTCACGAATTCGTCCCAGTGATTTTTTACCTTCTCACTGTCCGGAGTCTTCTTTAACTTGATAAGGCGGCGCAATCTTTTCTTGTGGCTCTTGAATAGTTCGTCCATCTTCTTCTTGCCAAACTCGCGGAGGGCCTACTCCATCTTGGCCTTTTCAGCGTCACCCCCTCTTCGGGTACTATGTTGAAATGTGACATGAGCTTGTTCATAATGCTGTTTTTGGCTACATCATCGATATAAAGACCTTGAGCTTCTTCCTCTGCAGACAGCACTAGTCCCTTCGGCTTGTGCCATTCTCGAACGGTGATCGGGACGTGGTCCCTAACAAGCACTCCGCATTGAGCTATAAATGCCTTTGCACCTTTCTCTGGAGCAATCGGTTTACCATCCTTTTCGATGTGGGTGATGTCGTGCCTAACACCGTCATCCAACTTTTTGGCCGGGCCTCGCTTCCTCGACTTTACAGAAGAAGTGCTCGATCCGGAGGGCTAAAAAAGAAATAGTTCATAGTCAGTACAATTTAATTAGTTAATGCATCTAGTCGATCAATAGCGGCTTAATTAATTTATATACCTCGGTGATAACTACAGTTCGGGAGCCATTATGATGATCTTGTTCCTCACCGGCGCCACTAGGATCTTCTTCCTCAATATTCTCCGCTCCCTCACCGGAGTCATTCAAATAAGTTGCGGTGACATCGTCACCGCCATCATCTGGAATAACGTCGTCGTCGCGATCATCCAGAGTACCGTTTGCTATGAGTTCCTCCATGAAATTTTCTTGAATTTCATCTCTGTCCATGCTTTCTACAACGACCTGCAAGCTATACATAGGAACCATCATATGATCAAATTAAGGATAATGCAGAAAACTGAAAATGGAGTTACATATGTAGTTCTTAACTAAGGATCGATAATATAGTGCTGAAAGCAGAATCTGCGATTACATGCATACATAGATCGGGTTCATGTTTATTTAACCCTAATACATATCAATCACTACTACAACCACTCAACCGCGCAGACCGGGTCCTAGAGGGCGCCGACCGGGTCCTGAGCCGCGCTGGGTGTACCCCCAAAGCCACGGAACAACAACGGGAGCATAGCTAACATGAGATCCCCGCATAACGCTCCATCCGGTCCTATACATGTTGTCTAACGCGTACATGTAACGGCGAACGTGCTGGTCCTCCGCTTCAATGCGCTGAGCTACCTCCTCCGGTGGGGCCGGCTCCCTCTGAAACGACCGTGGCCCATAAGACCTCCACCAAAGAATATCCGGGTCGACAACGGGACCCGGATTCCGCACCAAGGTGCACGACCCGGAAGCTAAGACCTCCCAGTGCCACCCCGGCGGAGCCCAGTCCCGGACCTCCCCCATCTGCTCCATCTCCTCTAGAAGAGTCAGACCACGGCGCGGCGGCTGTCGCGGCATCGTAGCTACGAAAACAAATCATATATATATGTACCAACGTTAACATAAATTAAAAAATAACTTCACTATATGTTAGTCGGCGCCGGCACTACCATTTGGGGGGCGCCGGCACTACATACTCTATTCTGGGGGCGCCGGCAGGGGCGCCGGCACTACCGCGTAAGGGGGCACCGGCACAACATCTTCTATTTGGGGGCACCGGCAAGAGCGTCAGCACACCACGTAAGGGGGCGCCGGCACAACATCCTCTATTTGGGGGGCGCCGGCAAGAGCGCCGGCACTACCGGGTAAGGGGGCGCCGGCGTACATCCTCTATTTGGGGGGCGCCGGCAAGAGCGCCGGCACTACCGCGTAAGGGGGCGCCGGGCGTACATCCTCTATTTGGGGGGCGCCGGCAAGAGCGCCGGCACTACCGCGTAAGGGGGCGCCGGGCGTACATCCTCTATTTGGGGGGCGCCAGCAAGAGCGCCGGCACTACCGCGTAAGGGGGCGTCGGGCGTACATCCTCTATTTGGGGGGCGCCGGCAAGAGCGCCGGCACTACCGCGTAAGGGGGCACCGGCGTACATCTCTATTTGGGGGCGCCGGTACATCTCTATTTGGGGGGCGCCGGCGTACATCTCTATTTGGGGGGGCGCCGGCGTTTTTGCGCGCTAACTATTTTACACTAACACACTAACTAATTTTCTAACTATTGTTTTAACTAAAGTTCTAACTATTTTTCACTAACACACTAACTAAATATTTTACTAACTAATTTTACTAATTAATTTTCTAACTATTGTTTTAACTAATTTTTCTAACTTAACAAACTAATCTAATTTTTCTAACTTAACAAACTAATCTAAAAAAAAGACTAAAAAAGAAAAAAAAAAGGAGATGAAGGGGCCGTGGGGCGGCGGCTCTTACGGAGGAGGAGGCGCGCGGCGGCGAGGAGGCGGCGATGGTGGCGGTAGCCGGCGGAGTGGAGGCGGCGGAGACGGCGGCGGTTGCGCGCGGCGTGGAGAGGCGGTTGCCGGCGGAGAGGATCGAGGCGGCGGAGTCGGCGCGTGGCGGTTGGGGGCAGGCGCTGCGGCTGAGGAGGAGGCGGCGTCGTGCGGCGGCGGCGGCGGTTGCGCGCGGCAGGGGCGGCGGCAGCGACGGCGCGCAAATTCGGCAGCCTGGCGGCGTCGGTTCGTCGTCTCCGCGGGATTGATCTCCGCGCGGAGACGAAGGACCAGTTATATACCCCCCCTTTGGACCCGGTGCGTGTTACAAACCGGGACCAAAGGCCCCCCTTTGGACCCGGTTTGTAATACAAACCGGGACTAAAGGCCATTTTTGCTCGCAAAAAAGGCCTTTAGTCCCGGTTTGTAATACAAACCGGGTCCAAAGGCCACTTTTTTTAAAAAAATTCATTCCCGCCTTATTTCAAATGAAAAAAAGCCACCGCACTGCCACACGTGTCCACCGCCGCCACCGCCATGCATGTACAGGCCACCGTCGCCACCGCCGTGTACTGGCCACCGTCGCCACCGCCATCGCCTGGCCACCACCGTCACCGCCATGTACGGGCCACCGCCGGCCCACCACCGCCATGTACTGGCCACCACCGCCACCGCCACACGTGTCCCTTCCCCGTGCCACGTGTCGCCGCCGCTTCCACGTGCCTCGCCCCGCCGTCACCGCCATGTACGGGCCACCGCCGTGTACTGCCCACCACCGCCACCGCCATGTAGTGGCCACCACCGCCACCGCCACACGTGTCCCTTCCCCGTGCCACGTGTCGCCGCCACTTCCACGTGCCTCGCCCCGCCGTCACCGCCATGTACGGGCCACCGCCGTGTACTGCCCACCACCGCCACCGCCATGTACTGGCCACCACCGCCACCGCCACACGTGTCCCTTCCCCGTGCCACGTGTCGCCGCCGCTTCCACGTGCCTCGCCCCGCCGCCACCGCCATGCATGTACAGGCCACCGTCGCCACCGCCGTGTACTGGCCACCGTCGCCACCGCCGTCTACTGGCCACCGTCGCCACCGCCTGGCCACTACCGTCACCGCCATGTACGGGCCACCGCCGTGTACCGCCCACCACCGCCACCGCCATGTACTGGCCACCACCGCCACCGCCACAAGTGTCCCTTCCCCGTGCCACGTGTCGCCGCCGCTTCCACGTGCCTCGCCCCGCCGCCACCGCCGTGCGACGTGTAGATCCCGCTTCCACGTGCCACGCCCCGCCGCTTCCCCGCGCCACCTGTCGCCGCCGCTTCCACGTGCCACGCCCCGCCGCTTCCCCGCGCCACCTGTCGCCAAACTTGCCGCGTCGCTGTGCTATAAAGCGACGCGTGCGCGCGGAACCACACGTCGCCGTCGCCTCCGTTCATTCGTCGCCGGGATGCTGCCGCGCCGTCGCGGCTCGTCCGGCTTCTGTGGCGTTCGAGCGCGGCCGAACGGTAGGTTCTACGCCGAGATGCGCGCCGGTGGCTTCCGGCTCACCCTCGGCACGTACAACACCCCGGAGCTGGCGGCGCGCGCTTACGACGCGGCCGCATGGCGATTTCGGCGGCCACGGTGCGACATGAACTTCCCAGACGTCGAATCGCTAGAGGAGGCGGAGTTCCTCGCGCCGACGCCGTGCCTCGTCGACGACGAGGACCGTCGCCACCACCGCCAGGTGCAGCGCCGGATCGCAATCGCCGAGCACGACGAGGAGTTGATGCGCCAGTGGAGGGCGCAGTTCCCCAACGACGTCGACAACACCGCCGTGTTCTTCGCTGACCTCCGGGCACAACGCAGGTCCAACAGGCGCCATCGTCGGGCCGTCGCCGTGTTCGAGCTCGATAACCCGAATACAACTTGGGCCGACAACGACCCTCGGTGGGACGACATTTGGACCGAGACAACCTCCGACGACGAGTAGATCGACTAGACTAGTTGTTTATCTATTTTATTGTATTTTCAATAAAGTCGTTGTGGCAGACGCTGATGATGAGAAAAGTTTCCCGCCAGATTACATGTGGAATTAAAGTACAGAACTCAACTGAAAATTAATTAAGATACATGGCCAGATAGTACTCGTGCCTAGCCCTATAGTACTCGTGCCTACCTCAACTGAAAATTAATTAAGATACATGGCCAGATTCGACTGTTCGAGTCATTCAGTCATACTCGTGCCTAGCCCTATAGTACTCGCCACTGTAGTCGTCGTAGTCGCCGTCATCATCGTCGCTGGCATCGGGGTCGCGGTAGTCAAACCTCGGCGGGAGAGCACGCGTGGGCTGGGACTGAGGGTAGCGCAGGCGGGGGCCACGGTGGGCCATGATGCCCTGGAGAGTTCGGTCGCGCCACCACAGCCGACGGCCGGCCTCGTTGAAGTTCGAAGGAGGCGGGCTGCCCTCCTCGTGCCTGGCAAGCGCCCTCTCACGCCGATTGATGAAGAAGCTCTCCCAAGTCGGGCTGTAGTCGGGATGCCACTAGGGATTCCTCCGCTGCTCTGGCATGAGCTCGAAGTAGTAGTGGTTCGTGATGGCCATCTCGCGCGCCACACCTAGAGGGACAGGAGGGACCGGTACCCCTCCGACGCTCAGCAACCAGCCGGTAGGGACGGGGTAGCCCGGCGAGCAGGGGTAGTTCGACGCGCAAAGCGCCTCCGCCTCCCGGAGGGTTAGAGATACGATGGAAGCTATGTGACCTGGTGATGAGGTTTGCAGATATGAGTCTAGATGTGATATGTAAATGGAGGCCAAGCCAACATATATATAGTGAAAAAATGGCGGGAGGACGGAGGCGGGAAGCAGTGGAAAGCGCGGGAAGAAAAATAGGCGGGAACGCAGTGGCGCCAAAAACTGTCGGTGGGATAAGGACGTGTGGGTAACCTTTAGTCCAGGCTGGTGGGTACAACCGGGACTAAAGATCCTTTTTTGTGTCATCTAACAAAACTGTCGGTGGGATAAGGACGTGTGGGTAACCTTTAGTCCCGGCTGGTGGGTACAACCGGGACTAAAGATGTCGGCAGGATAAGAACGCATGGGTGGACGCACTGCTCGATGAGATAAAGCATGTAGCGCACGACGCCCTGTCGAAGGAACAAGACAAAGTAGAAGAGGTGCCATGCCTATAAAAGGAGCATCGATACGCCTTGCCAAGCAGATCAACAAGCCAAGCAGAGTTTCATTCCCATGGATGAAGGGAAGGGTTGGGAAATCTCCCGTGGCGCAGCTTCTCGAAGATGTCGTTGGTGCACACGCCCTACGACATCTTCGGAAGCTGCTCCTCGGAATTTTTCCCTGCAAGCCCCTAAACGACTACATCTCATCTAACAGTGTTGGGGAAAGGGTTGGGAAATCTCCCGTGGCACAGTTTCTCGAAGATGTCGTTGGTGTACACGCCCTACGACATCTTCAGAAACTGCGCCTTGGAATTTTTTCCTGCAAGCCCCTAAACGACTACATCTCATCTAACAGTGTTGGGGAAAGGGTTGGGAAATCTCCCGTGGCGCAGTTTCTCGAAGATGTCGTTGGTGCACACGCCCTACGACATCTTCAGAAACTGCGCCTTGGAATTTTTTCCTGCAAGCCCCTGAACGACTACATCTCATCTAACAGTGTTGGGGAAAGGGTTGGGAAATCTCCCGTGGCGCATCTCCACTTTTAATATCTTACATACATTTACATGATTACACAAAAATAAATGGGAAATTGATTGCCATGTTGAGATACTCATTTGTGCCATGAACATTCTTCAATTAACTTGATGATGGAGCATCTTCATCATTTAATTAATCTTCTTCGGCCGTAACCATGGAGCATCTTCATCATTTAACTTGATGCTTGGATCAATGTTCACTCTGAAGGGTGGAATTTCATCAAACTGATTATAATCTTCTGACATGTCTGTCTTGTCCTCCACTCCCACGATGTTTCTTTTTCCAGAAAGAACTATGTGGCGCTTTGGCTCATCGTTTGATGTATTTGTTTCCTTATGTTTCCTTTTTCTTGGTTTGGTAGACATATCCTTCACATAGAAAACCTGGGCCACATCCTTGGCTAGGACGAATGGTTCGTCTCTATACCCAAGATTGTTGAGATCCACTGTTGTCATTCCATACAACTTGTCTACCTGAACCCCGCCTCCTGTTTTGTTGACCCATTTGCACCTAAACAAAGGGACCTTAAAAGAAGGTCCATAGTCAAGTTCCCATATATCCTCTATGTAACCATAATATGTGTCATTTGGGCCTTCATTCATTATTGCATCAAACCGGACACCACTGTTTTGGTTGGTGCTCTTTTTATCTTGGGCGATCGTGTAAAATGTATTCCCATTTATCTCGTACCCTTGGAAAGTCACTACAGTCGAAGATGGTGTCTGGGCCAGCAAATACAACTGATCTTCAATATGTTTGTTATTCAGGAGATGTTTTTGCAACCAACCGCCGAAAGTCGACATGTGTTCACGTCTAATCCAATCGTTCGACTGCCCCGGGTTCTGGGAGCGTAGAAAGTTCTTGTGGTCACCGATATACGGAGCCACCAAGGTGGAACTTTGTAGAACTGTGTAGTGTGCTTGAGTCAAAGAAATCCCGTCCCTACATATCATTGATTTCCTTCCTAGCGTGCCTTTTCCACTTAGTCTCCCTTCATGCCGCGATTCAGGAACACCAATCGGCTTAAGGTCAGGAATAAAGTCAACACAGAATTCAATGACCTCCTCTCGTTCCATAGCCCTTGGAGATGCTTCCTTACGGCCTAGCACGGTTATGAACATATTTCTTCAAGACTCCCATGAACCTCTCGAAGGGGAACATATTGTGTAGAAATACAGGACCGAGAATGGAAATCTCATCGACCAGGTGAACGAGGAGATGTGTCATAATATTGAAGAAGGATGGTGGGAACACCAGCTCAAAACTAACGAGACATTGGACCACATCATTCTGCAACCTCGGTAGAATTTCTGGATTTATTACCTTCTCGAGAAATTGCATTGAGGAATGCACATAGCTTCACAATGGGCCGTCGAACATTTTCCGGTAGAAGCCCCCTCCATGCAAGCGGACGCAAGCTGTGTCATTATCACGTGACAGTCATGAGACTTCATGTTCTGGAATGTTTTCTTCTCCATATTTATTATTCCCTTTATATTGGAGGAGAAGCCAGACGGGACCTTGATACTGCTAAGACATTCAAAAAATATTTCCTTCTCTGCTTTTGTAAGAGCGTAGCTGGATAAATGACGTCCTTTAACTCTCTCATGCAGCTTTTTGGGGTCTTTCCAACGTTGCTGGTCCTCCCATGCTTCTGGTGTATCTTTTGTCTTCCCGTACACACCCAGAAAGCCTAGCAGGTTCACGCAAAGATTCTTCGTCACGTGCATCACATCGATTGAAGAGCGGACCTCTAAGACTTCCCAATAGGGTAGATCCCAAAATATAGATTTCTTCTTCCACATGGGCGCGTGTCCGGCATCGTCATTCGGAACAGACCGTCCGCCAGGACCCTTTCCAAATATTACATCTAGATCCTTGACCATACCAAATATATCAACACCATCACGATGGGGAGGCTTCCTCCGGTGATCAGCCTCACCGTTGTAATGCTTGCCTTTCTTTCTTACGGGATGGGTAATCCTAAGAAATCGACGATGCCCCAGGTACACGACCTTCTGACCTTTTTCCAAATAATCACCTTCGAGCTCATGTAAACAGTGTGTGCATGCATTGTATCCCTTGTTTGACTGTCCTGAAATGTTACCAAGAGCAGGCCAGTCATTGATGGTTACGAAAAGCATCGCTCTTAGGTCAAATTCCTCCTGCTTGTGCTCGTCCCACACACGTACACCTGCTAGGGACCACAGCTGTAGAAGTTCTTGGACTAATGGCTTCAGGTACACATCAATGTCGTTCCCGAGTTGCTTCGGGCCTTGTATGAGCACTGGCATCATAATGAACTTCCGCTTGATGCACAACCAAGGAGGAAGGTTATATATACAAAGAGTCACAGGCCAGGTGCTATGGCTGCAGCTCTGCTCTCCAAAAGGATTCATGCCATCTGTACTTAGACCAAACCGTAAGTTCCTTGCATCCTGTGCAAAGTTTGGGAACGCTCTATCGATTTTTCTCCATTGGGAGCCATCAGCAGGGTGCCTCAACATCACGTCTTTCTTACGGTCTTCTTTGTGCCATCGCAAAAACCTAGCATGCTCTTTATTTCTGAACAAGCGTTTCAGCCGTGGTATTATAGGAGCATACCACATAACCTTGGCAGGAACCCTCTTCCTAGGGCGCTCGCCCTCAACATCACCAGGGTCATCTCGTCTGATCTTATACCGCAATGCAGTGCACACCGGACATGCATCCAAATTCTCGTACTCATCACGGTAGAGGATGCAATCATTAATGCATGCATGTATCTTTTGCACATCTAATCCTAGAGGGCAGACAATCTTCTTCGCTTCATACGTACTGGCGGGCAATTCGTTACCCCTTGGAAGCTTCCTCTTAATTATTGTCAGCAACTTTCCAAATCCTGAGTCAGTGACACCGTTCTCTGCCTTCCATTGCAACAATTCTAGTGTGCTGCCTAGCTTTTTATGGCCATCTTCGCAAGTTGGGTATAACAATTTGTTGTGATCTTCTATCATCTTGTCGAAGGCCAACCTTTCCTTTTCAGTTTCACATTCTCTCCTTGCATCAGCAATGACCCGGCCAAGATCATCATCAGCAGGCTCATCTGGTGCCTCTTGATCTTCTACTTCATTGTCTTCATTGCCTTCTACAGTATCATCGTATTCAGGGAAATTGGGATAACCGTCATCATCCTCTTCCTCTTCGTCATTGTCTTCCATCATAACCCCTCTTTCTCCGTGCTTGGTCCAACAATAGTAACTGGGCATGAAACCGGATCGCAGAAGGTGGCTGTGAATGAGACTCGAGTGAGCGTAATTTACGGTATTCTTGCAGTCCACACATGGACAATACATGAGGCCACCATGTTTGTTTGCCTCCGCCACGGCCATAAAATTATCCAGGCCCGCAGTGAACTCGTCAAACCGTTGGTCAATGTACATCCATTGCCGATTCATCTGCATGATATAATTAAGCTGATCAAAACCATTACAGAACATCACGATGTATATATACACATGCATTTTATCAATTGCAGATGAAAAGGATAAAGTTGTTAACCTCGATGAAGAAGAAAAAAGCAAGTTAAGTGTGGCTTGATTTGTGTAAACTCAAGTGGCAAATCCTCTTAAGCATTTCATCGAACACCTCTTGTGCATGTGAAGAAGAGAGGAGAGCAATACACCCCTCTTGTGAAGATAGTGAAAAAATGGCCAAGTGTGGCTCACACTTGGGCAGGGCCAAGGTTATATAGCCAGAGGGGGGCCTTTGGACCCGGTTTGTAATACAAACCGGGACTAAAGGGTTCCCCACGACTGACACGGCCTTTCGCGCCCTGCGGTGGACCCTTTAGTCCCGGTTTGTATTACAAACCGGGTCCAAAGGCCACTACAGGACCTGCGCCAGCGGGTGGGGTCGTCCTGGGCAGAAACGAACCGGGACCAATGCCCCCATTGGACCCGGTTTGGTTCAGCACTGGGACATTTGCTTGGGACCAAAGGCCTCTTCTCCACTAGTGTGGGTTATTATTGGTGATTTTAATGAAATATTATATTCTCATGAAAAGGAGGGTGGTAACCTGAGACCACATAATCTGATGCAAGCTTTCCGAAATCCTCTCTCTGATTGTAATCTTGAGGACATTGGGTTCACTGGTGATGCTTTTACCTGGAGAAGAGGCAGAATTAGGGAGCGTTTGGATCGTGCGTGACATGGGCATACCCTTCGGGTACCCATTATTACTATACCTGGTTCGGCTCGGCCCAATATGGAGACAACCCGAAGAAGTAGTCGACTAGGACTCTTGTAAAACCCTAGGCTGGTTGCATATATAAAGCCAGCCAGGACACCCGAAATAAACAGAGAGGACAACATATAGACATAGAGATAGACAACATAGCTCCGCCGATGGCGACACCCTGTAAACACATCTATGATCATATACTGGATTGCTAGCAGCACGTAGGGATCCTCCACCGAGGGGACCTGAAGCTGGGTACGTCGTGTGCCTAATCTCGTCCCCAGAATCTCCATCGTCGCTCTTCCCGAAAACCCTAGTCTACAATACGTAGGTATTGCCGAGGTATTCCCTCGTCAATTGGCGCCGTCTGTGGGAATTTGCGACGACTGGATTTTGTCATCTGGGCGGGATCCATCAGATTTATCGTCAACATCATCGGCAAGATCGAAGTCAAGAAAAAGAAGTCATCGTTATCAGCTATGTCGAGATCGCAACTGCGTGGAAGAATCCGTCGAGTTCATCGCCAACATCCTTCAAGTTCATCTTCGATAGAGTCAATTTCGTCGATATCAAGCAACAATTTTCATCGCGAATCCAGAAAATTTCAACGTTTTGACAACAACGGCACACTTCATCGGCTGTGTCCACTTCATCGACTCCATCTGTCGGATGACCTACTTTTACACCGACTTCGTCGCATCCAATAATAGAGCTAAGTATTTCCTTTTCAAAGTTGATTATCGTTTATTTTCGTCGCTCCCAACCAATCGGAAGCTGCACCATTACATTGTTACCATAAAAATAAACTTGATTACTTGGATACTATGAAGTAAAATTTATCGGGATTTTTTCGCAAGATATATATTACTTACGTGATGTACTTCAGGATTAGTGAAAGGCTTAGTGAATATAACTTTTCCGGACTCAGCGGATTAATTTTCTTCGGCTTTGGATACATATTCTTCGGCTTAGTGGACTTATTTTGTTTGACTTAGTAAAAGTATCTCCTTCGGCTCAGTGGATTTATCTTCTTTGGATTATTGGATTCATCTTCTTCGGATTCATCTTATAAGATTATCATCGTTTTCCTCTATTACCCTACGCATCTTGGGTCAGTGAAATTATTTTTCTTCGGATTAGTAGATTTATCTTCTTCGGCATGCTGGATATATTTTTCGGGTTATCATTGGTTTCTTCTTATACAATACTATCCGAGGCATCAATGGATACATCTTCTGTGATTATTACTGGAACTATTTTCTTCGGGTCAATGGATTCATCTTGTATGGTTATTACTAGATTCTTCGGATCAATGGATTCATCTTCTATGATAATCAGCGAATTCATCTTCTATGGGTATTACTGGATTCTTCGGGTCAATGGGTTCATCCTCTGTGATATAGATGGATTTATCTTCAATATATGCTCTATATTTAATGGCGTAATCTTCAATATGGATTCATCTCAAATATTTCATCTGGGATTCATCTTCATATATTATTGTCTATGGCTTCATCTTAAATGGCGTCACCATATATGACGTCGCAATTCCGTCAAATTCTTTCGACATCCTGGCTAAACACTCGGGGGCTCGACCATGACTTCGCCTCGGGTCGCAACTGCGACACAACATCTAAGTAACAATCATAACGTCACCCCAGCAGCGCTCGGAGGCTCGGCTATTTCTTCATCAACAATTTGGCGGCATCTATTATCGCTATTTGGTGGTTTCTACTTCGGTTCGACTTCTTCTATGCAGTCGAAGATTTCATCGCGCGTCGACTCCATCGTACCCAATAAAGCTAAGTGTTCCTTTATCTTACACAAAGTTGATTATCATTTACTTTTGCCGCACCTGATGCTCGGGGGCTGCGCGGCGTATATTCACTTTATATATCATTGAATCTGAGCATCTGACACCGCATGCGAAAAAGAGAGTCAAGGGAAAGATAGAAAAAAGTTTGTTTATTTGTGCAGGAGAAAGCAAAATTCAAAATATATAAGAGAGAACCCGACGAAATTGTCTACAGGGAGAACTCGACGAAATTGTCTTCAAGAAAAAACAGGACCCGAAGAATTATCTTCATTGAGGTCCCGAAGAATTATCCTCAAAGAGGATCCGAAGAATTGTCCTCAAATAGGACCCGAAGAAATTTTCCTGAAGGAGGAACCCGAAGAAATTGTCCTCAAGGAGGACCCGAAGAAATTTTCCTGAGAGAAGAACTCGACGAAATTTTCATCAAGGAGAGACAAAAAAAAAAAAAAAAAAAAAAAAAAAAAAAAGAGAGAGAAAAGAGGACAGGCAAATCTTCGGGTCCATTGACTCGTCATATTCTTCCGAGCAAGAGCATCGGTGATGTACCCGACAATATAGAATAACCAATATATTCGGCTGTCTCATCACACCCGAGAAAAATATAGAAGAACCCGCGAAATGGGTCATTGCATCAGCCAAACAAGGCACTCGCCAATATATTCTCAGAACGCCAAAGTTGCGATCAATTTCTGAATGCCGCAAATTTGCGAAGGTAAGACCCCAGATCCGTTCTGCTGGGCGTGGCATCGCCGAAGACTGCGCTCTGCTACTTTTTTCCGTATCAACAGATACGAAGAAAAATCCTAACGGACGCGTTAGGTACCCGATAAACATGACTGGGACTCGACAGAATGGTAAGACCTTAAGCGGCACCTGTCGAGTTTGCACCAGTATCCCGAGATCATGTCCAGGGACGTGATCTTGAAGTAGGTTTTTGCGGATTGCCACTAGAGCAGTTAACTAGTACCTGATCCGTCAGATGAACTAGCCCCAATTACCATTATCCCTGTACAATATAGATATGAAAGTCAAATAAAAATAGCAACGGCCTGGAGTCGATAAAAAGAGGGGCTGCGCCCAGAAGTATAGTTAAGTTCTTTATCGAGTAGTACAACTTGAGCTTATGTCCAAGTGCAAGCACTTACCCATAGGCTCGGGGGCTACTCTTATCAAGAGAGTTGTTTACCCTCCCGACGAGATACAAGTTTTTGCCCAAATGCTCGGGGGCCACTTTGAGAAAAAGAAAAATTCAACTATGACAATATAGAATTGCGGGAGCCTTTGATCAAACACAAGTTTTTGCCCAAATGCTCGGGGGCCACTTTGAGAAAAAGAAAAATTCAACTATGACAATATAGAATTGCGGGAGCCTTTGATCAAACACAAGTTTTTGCCCAAATGCTCGGGGGCTACTGTGGAAAAAGAGATCGACTATGACAATATAGAATTGCGGGAGCCTATGATCAAACACAAGCATTTGTTCATAGCCTCGGGGGACTACTCCCATCGGGAGCGCTGGTCGCGCGCCCGATAGAAAAATAACTTCGACAGCATCTACGACAATCAAGGTTTGTAGACTCAACTCGATTCTACGACTCGAGTGGAGCCTACTCCCATCGGGAGCACATGGATTTCATCAAATCCTCCAGAAATATAGTTAAGTTCTTTATCGAGTAGTACAACTTGAGTCTATGCCCAAGTGCAAGCACTTGCCCATAGACTCGGGGGCTACTCCCATCGGGAGCGCTGCCGCGCACCCGATAATTTCGAGAATTGTCGACATCATTTATGCTACACAAGATCTACGACATGGACCTCGCCTTGTATTTCTTCGACTTCGGAGATGGTTATGCTTGGAGTTTCTACGCAAGTCTTCGACTTCCCTATAAACTCGGGGGCTACTGACATGGGCATACCCTTCGGGTACCCATTATTACTATACCTGGTTCGGCTCGGCCCAATATGGAGACAACCCGAAGAAGTAGTCGACTAGGACTCTTGTAAAACCCTAGGCTGGTTGCATATATAAAGCCAGCCAGGACACCCGAAATAAACAGAGAGGACAACATATAGACATAGAGATAGACAACATAGCTCCGCCGATGGCGACACCCTGTAAACACATCTATGATCATATACTGGATTGCTAGCAGCACGTAGGGATCCTCCACCGAGGGGACCTGAAGCTGGGTACGTCGTGTGCCTAATCTCGTCCCCAGAATCTCCATCGTCGCTCTTCCCGAAAACCCTAGTCTACAATACGTAGGCATTGCCGAGGTATTCCCTCGTCAGTGCGGTAGCTAATAATGCATGGTCGGTTATGCATCCAGGAGCTAGGCTTCAGAATCTGGACTTTATCCGCTCGGACCACCGGCCCATTTTATTAGATACTGACGCTCTGCAATATCCGTCCAACAATGTCAGAGGTACAAAGAAATTCTAAGCTAAATGGCTACAGGATCCGGGCTTCCGCGACGTGGTTAAATGTGCATGGGAGACAGCCAATCAGGGGGACTCCGGGGGCTGGCGTGTTGGCCAAGTTAGGAGCCATGCACGACGATCTGTACGCATGGAACAATAATTTTCTGAAAAAGCCAAAGAAACGCCTCCGACAGGCTCAACGAGAATTGGAAACTGCTCTATCTGGGCCGATGAACAATGAGAATGAAATATTAGCAAAAGAAAAGGTGGCGTTAATTGAACTTCTGTTGGAGCAAGAGGAGGTTCATTGGCTCCAAAGATCAAGAGTGAACTGGCTGATGTAGGGGGACAGGAACACCTCGTTTTTTCATCAATTTGCGACTGCCAGAAGGAAGAAGAATCACATAATTAAGTTGAAAGATGGACAGAATAACTGGCTGGAAGGTACAGAGGCATTAAAACCGTTCATTCTACAATATTTCTCTAATCTGTTTACCTCGGAAGTGCAGGCTACCCATCCGGCGGTTCTAGAAAAAATTGTTCCCAAAGTGACCGAGGTGATGAATGAGAGCCTTTTGGCGCCTTTTTCTTATGATGATTTCAAGAAGGCTATGTTCAGTATTGGGGATTTTAAAGCTCCAGGACCCGATGGACTCCATGCGGTTTTTTACAAAATGTTCTGGGAACTCTTTGGTGATGATAGTTCCCAAGAAATTTTACAAGCCCTGAACTCAGGTATTATCCCAGAAGGATGGAATGACACCACTATTGTTCTAATACCCAAGGTGGATGCCCCTGAATTGGTGACACAGTTTAGGCCGATCAGTCTGTGCAATGTGATCTATAAAATCATCTCAAAGATGTTAGCTCTTCGGCTCAAGGCTATTCTTCCTGAGGTCATCTCTCCTATGCAGAGTGCTTTTGTGCCAGGTCGTCTTATAACTGATAATGTTCTGGTAGCTTATGAAAGTATTCATGTGATCAAAAACAAAAGAGCTGGAACTAATGGGGCTTGTGCAGTCAAGTTGGATATGCATAAGGCTTATGATCGAGTGGAATGGATCTTTTTGGAAAATATGATGAGAAGGCTCGGGTTTGCTGAGAGGTGGATAGTTCTTATGATGGCTTGTGTAAGGTCAGTAAGGTATCAAGTCAGGGTTAATTCAGAGGATAGTGATATGTTTATTCCTACTCGTGGTCTTAGATAGGGGGATCCACTTTCTCCATATTTGTTCCTTATTTGCGCGGAAGGTTTATCTAGTATGTTGCTGTATGAAGAAGGAGTTGGTGGCATAGATGGGGTTAGGGTGTGCAGAAATGCACCATCAGTTTCACATCTCTTATTTGCTGATGATTCCCTTATTCTCATGAAGGCGGATATGAACAAAGCAACTTCCTTACAGCGAGTCCTGGATACCTATTGTGCTAATTCTGGGCAATTGGTGAGTTTGGAAAAATCAAGCATATTCTTTTTCCCTAATACACATGCTTTAGTGAGAGCTGAGATATGTGAGGAGCTCCATATTGACACTGAAGCTCTTTCTGATAAATACTTGGGGCTGCCTGCTTTGGTGGGAGCAGATAGGAGTGATTGCTTTGAGAATTTTATCGATAGAATTATTCAAAGAGTCAATGGGTGAAGGAGAAGCACCTTTCCATTGATGGGAAAGAGATCCTATTAAAAGCTGTGGCACAGGCTATCCCGGTCTATGCAATGTTGGTTTTTCAAATCCCAAAAGGGGTTTGCAAGCGCATGACAGATGCAATAGCACAATTCTGATGGGGTGATGATGAAAACGACAGAAAATGCATTGGTTAGCCTGGTGGAAAATGTGCTACCCAAAACAAGATGGAGGGTTGGGCTTCCGTGATTTTCACTCCTTCAATCTGGCAATGTTGAGCAAACAGGTCTGGCATCTCATATGTGAGCCTGATTCTCTTTGTGCGAAGGTGCTCCGGGCTAAATATTACCCCCACGGGGATATCCTAAAGGCGGGACCAAAGGCAGCCTCCTCATTCACATGGCAAAGCATTGTCGCTGGTTTAACTACCTTTAAAAGAGGATATATATGGAGGATCGGTACAGGCGAGAAAGTCGACATTTTTCGTGATCCGTGGATCCCCTCGAGCGCTGACAGAAGAATTATTACACCAAGAGGACAGACCGGCCTTAGGAAGGTGGATGAATTAATCGACCCTAACACTGGTACGTGGAACGAGGGACTGCTCAGGACTTACTTTTACTCTATTGATGTTAACCGTATTCTCCAAATACCCTTAAACATTCATGGGTTTGATGATTTTGTCGCATGGAATCATAATCGGAATGGTCAGTTCTCGGTCCGATCGGCGTATCACCTCGAATGGAAGCACTGCTTTGCACCGCGGTCAGGCAATATGGCTACTCTTGGAACATCCATTCATAACCCAGTTTGGAAGACATTATGGCGGCTCAAAATACCAAGTAAAATCAAGATTTTTGCATGGCGTGCGTTGCATGGGCTGATGCCTCTGAAATCGATCCTAGCCAATAGACATGTTGGTACTAGTGGGCAGTGTCCGATATGCTCTCAGGCTCCGGAGGACATTCTACACCTCCTGTTCCAATGTCAACCTGCATCAGCGCTGTGGGAATTATTGGGTCTCGACCGTGTCATTGATGAAGCAATACTAGCTGATCGGGCTGGATCAACAGTTCTAGAACATATCCTGATGCTACAGGACAATACGCTCCAAGGTTTTACATTTGTACTAAAGGAAACCATCATCATCGCATGTTGGTATCTATGGTGGATTCATCGCCGAAGAACTCACAACGAGAACATTCCGCCTATGGCCCAATGCAGAATGTCGGTGCTAGCAATTGCAGCAAATTCTGCTAAAGCTCATGAAGGTAAGAAGGTTCAGGCGATAAGATGGAGTAAACCGGACAGGCACCAAATCAAACTGAATGTCCATGGTTATTTTTTCTCTGAGTTTATGAATGGGGCAGCTGGAGCTATACTAAGAGATTATAAGGGTCACTTTATTGCAGCGACTTCTATTTTTCTCCAGAATACTTCATCGGCTATGGCAGCGGAGGCAAGAGCGATGAAAGAGGGATTAACCCTGGCTGTTCAACTGGGATGCTCGAATATCATAGCAGAGTCGGATTCGATAAATATTATTGAGGCATGTACGGGAGAGAGGAGTTAGTTTGATGAATCTTCGGCGGTTTTTGCTGATTGCGTGGACCTGGTGACGCTCATTGGCTCTGTCACATTCCTACACTGCCCTAGAGAAGCTAATACAGTTGCTGATGAGTTGGCTAGATTTGGTATACATAGTAAATCTCAATGTAATGGGGTCGATGAACCCCCTAGCTTCCTCTTACCGTCCATCCTTAATGATGTAACAACTCTGTGATTTGGGCCAGCAAGTACCATACGCACTCTTTTCCTCACCAGGGTACCTAAGGGGACTGGGAGGTTTTTAATGAGGCGGCTTGCTAGCGGGTTATAATATATTCATGTTTCAAAAAAAAACTATGCAACTTAGTATGAAAGCAAGTTTAAGCGGGTTTTGCAGTACCTAGGTTCCAAAAAATCCCTTTACTTTTACATGGACTTCTTCTAGATCATCTATGTCATAGTGTATCCTGTTACAAAAATCTTTAACCAACGAATTGATGCACATTTTGACCACTTTTACCACGTCTAGTCAGGGTCTGCCATTGGTCGTAGCTTATTCTAATGGGTTGGCAATACATGGCCTTAACCTGGAATAGTAGCGCCACAACATACCTTTTCGCATTTAGGTGGTTGAAGTTCCTAAAAAAATAGCTATTTTGCATAAATGGAAGAGGACAACTCTCAAAGGTCTATATACTCTTAATTCGAAAAAAGTTAGTGAGAGAGTAGCTGGTTTATAACCTAAAGAAACTATTTTTTGACACCTCGAACCTCTCTGATATGCTTGTTCGGGGGATGCCACAAATGAATACGATTCAAATCACCTTAATTAGCCAGCATACCTTAGTCCATGGAACATGAATGAAAAACTCTAAACCTAGGGATGTCGTCGACCACCAATCATGGTATATCTAGCAAGTTTGCCTAGCCCTTTCCGCAATTCAGCCTTTTGGTTATGTTAGCTAGTACATAAAGATTAATATGGTACTAGAGCCGAGGGTCTCGAGTTTGAGTCATGTCTTGCAAAATTTATCTTACAAATTGTTGTTGCCCCCTCTTTGTTCATGTATAGGCATCTTGGTAATACATGAGATTGTTCTTCTTCTATTCACATGTTGCCTTTTTTTCCTCCGGTCATACGTAAGGGGTATTGAAGTGTTAATGTGTGTTGCCTAGACCTTTTCACCAGTTTTGACTTTTGATTTCGTTGGCTAGTGCATGAAGCTTAACAAGCTAGTAAGCGAAAATGATCGATTCGGTTCCTCTCCAATGAATTTTATGCCAATCATACCTGTGAAGCAAACGAAAAAATGGGAATGTGGTTATTTGGAACCTAACCCACTAAACTTTGAAACATAGCTAGCCCACTAAACTTTACAAAAAAATGTATTATTACAAATTAAAAATTGTGGAAAATATCACACATGGTTAGAAAGTTATGCCTATTCTTTCTTGTACAATATTTTGACCATTTGTAAATTGTCTTAAAGTGTAGCATACTTATTTTCACTCTGGTTCAAATGATCATATTATTTTACAAACATCTATATCGGTATGTTTGAACTGAAATATAGAACATATAGTTGTTAGGGATACTCACATGCAGTCGTTCCATGGTAAAGATCTGTCAAGGGGACAACGGCACCATAGTACACATACTGGTTTGCAGTGCGAGGTGTGAATGTATACGTAGACAAACCTAATTCAGTTGATTTGGAATTATGTGTATGCATTAATTGTGTCAGATCATATATATCGATGGAGACAAAACGCTGCAGCTAGCGTTTCATTGTATGCTCGCTTTCAGGATGAATGATTTGCTACGTACCCGTTTACTGCTGCATGATGTAGAATCATACAGTACCGCGTCTCTCTCCAGATCTCCCTCTCTACTGAATAGTATCAATCATTCTGTAGTCGGCCGGGTCCATGCATGCACATCCATCCATCCGTACGTGCAGCGCATGCCTAACGTTCAATGTGCTTTCGACACCTCAATCTCATGCAAAACAAATCATGCACACATATCAAACATAATCGTCGATCTATGTCCTTATTCTCATTCCCCATTCATCCTTTATTCGCGCGAGAACCAATTACAAACAATCAACACCACTCTCACGTAACTCTTGTCTCTTGCCATATACATCGATCGTGTGTCCATGTCATGACATGTACATACTCCTATATCCTACCAACACTACCTTGATGCAAATAGTTCAGCGAGCCTGCAGAGGCTGGGGCATATCCCCCTTTTCGAAAAAGTTCAGTGAGCCAATAATCATGCTTTCACAGCAACAGACTACATCACCTCGCTCAGTGTGAACACAGTAATTTCATTTGTTACATGGATATAAGTATGTGTGTGCTAGTCTCGGTTAACCTGGTCTACATGAACAAAGTTCCCATTCTCCTTTTGTTCCGTGCTGTAGATGAATTTCTAGCTAGGACGTCACCGTGGATCAAAATCCTTTTAAACAAGGACAATATAATCGTTACCCTGCATGCTCTAGCCCTTGCATTGCATCACACAGTACTTTAGAAACCCTCTTTGCTCCCGTATAGTTCACATTGCCCTATTGTCCGCCACAATACTCTTCTTTGTCGACAGTCAAGACTTCGCCTCTACATACAAATTGAAGGTGTATTCAATAATATGAAATGATATCCATGTCGACCGTAGGAAAATCTTATATGCATAGGGAGTATATATATATGTTGTATTACAGACGTTGTGGCATAACGTATGAATGCCAAAGCCTGATACTACGTCCGATCCTTTTCAATTGACTCAAATTTAATATAAAGTTGTACTAAACTTAAGTCAATTAAAAAGGGACCGGCGGGACTAGAATGTAGAAAATGGACTAGGATGAAGTTAGTCATCTGATTGCGACATATGACATTCGGTTTGGGAGACCTAGCTAAAGGAGGTTCACATTTTACCCGTATATTCTTTTCTGATCTTGGGCTTGGGACCCGTACTAACCGAGTTAACGGTTAAGACACCAATTTATATACACTATTTTATGTGGGTGAAACCTCTACATGGGCTTGTTAAGGTCAATGTGGACGCATCTTTCTCAGCAGAAACACTTGTAGGAGGAACGGGGGCTGTTATTCAGGATGAATGTGGACACTTTATAGCGGTGGCTACATAGTTCCTACCGCATGTGAGCAGTGCATGCTCGGCGGAAACCCTACACTAGTGGAGAAGAGGCCTTTGGTCCCAAGCAAATGTCCCAGTGCAGAACCAAACCGGGACCAATGGGTGGCATTGGTCCCGGTTCATTTTGCCCAGGACGACCCCACTAGCTGGAGCCTGTCCGGTAGTGGCCTTTGGTCTCGGTATGTACTAAAAACCGGGACTAAAGGGTCCGCGGCAGGGCGCGGCAGGCCGTGTTAGGCGTGGGAAACCTTTAGTCCCGGTTTGTAATACAAACCGGGTCCAAAGGCCCCCCTCTGGACCCCCTCTGGACCCGGTTTGTATTACAAACCGGGACAAAGTCTCCAATCTGGCTATATAACCTTGCCCCTGCCCAAGTGTGAGCCACACTTGGCCATTTTTTCACTTTCTTCACAAGAGGGGTGTATTGCTCTCCTCTCTTCTTCACATGCACAAGAGGTGTTCGATGAAATGCTTAAGAGGATTTGCCACTTGAGTTTACACAAATCAAGCCACACTTAACTTGCTTTTTTCTTCTTCATCGAGGTTAACAACTTTATCCTTTTCATCTGTAATTGATAAAATGCATGTGTATATATACATCGTGATGTTCTGTAATGGTTTTGATCAGCTTAATTATATCATGCAGATGAATCGGCAATGGATGTACATTGACCGGCGGTTTGACGAGTTCATTTCGGGCCTGGATAATTTTATGGCCGTGGCGGAGGCAAACAAACATGGTGGATTCATGTATTGTCCATGTGTTGACTGCAAGAATACCGTAAATTACGCTCACTCGAGTCTCATTCACAGCCACCTTCTGCGATCCGGTTTCATGCCCAGTTACTATTGTTGGACCAAGCACGGAGAAAGAGGGGTTATGATGGAAGACAATGAAGAAGAGGAAGAGGATGATGACGGTTATCCCAATTTCCCTGAATACGATGATACTGCAGAAGGCAATGAAGACAATGAAGTAGAAGATCAAGAGGCACCAGATGAGCCTCGCCGATGATGATCTTGGTCGTGCCATTGCCGATGCAAGGAGAGAATGTGAAACTGAAAAGGAAAGGTTGGCCTTCGACAAGATGATAGAAGATCACAACAAATTGTTATACCCAACTTGCGAAGATGGCCATAAAAAGCTAGGGCAAAGACACCGGATTTGTTGCAATGGAAGGCAGAGAACGGTGTCACTGACTCAGGATTCGGAAAGTTGCTGACAATAATTAAGAGGAAGCTTCCAAGGGGTAACGAATTGCCCGCCAGTACGTACGAAGCGAAGAAGATTGTCTGCCCTCTAGGATTAGATGTGCAAAAGATACATGCATGCATTAACGACTGCATCCTCTACCGCGGTGAGTACGAGAATTTGGATGCATGTCCGGTGTGCACTGCATTGCGGTATAAGATCAGACGAGATGACCCTGGTGATGTTGAGGGCGAGCGCCCAGAAGAGGGTTCTGCCAAGGTTATGTGGTATGCTCCTATAATACCACGGCTGAAACGCTTGTTCAGAAATAAAGAGCATGCTAGGTTGTTGCGATGGCACAAAGAAGACCGTAAGAAAGACGTGATGTTGAGGCACCCTGCTGATGGCTCCCAATGGAGAAAAATCGATAGAGAGTTCCCAAACTTTGCACAGGATGCAAGGAACTTAAGGTTTGGTCTAAGTACAGATGGCATGAATCCTTTTGGAGAGCAGAGTTGCAGCCATAGCACCTGGCCTGTGACTCTTTGTATATATAACCTTCCTCCTTGGTTGTGCATGAAGCGGAAGTTCATTATGATGCCAGTGCTCATACAAGGCCCGAAGCAACCCGAGAACGACATTGATGTGTACCTGAAGCCATTAGTCGAAGAACTTCTACAGCTGTGGTCCCTAGCAGGTGTACGTGTGTGGGACGAGCACAAACCGGAGGAATTTGACCTAAGAGCGCTGCTTTTCGTAACCATCAATGACTGGCCTGCTCTTGGTAACATTTCAGGACAGTCAAACAAGGGATACAATGCATGCACGCACTGTTTACATGAGCTCGAAGGTGATTATTTGGAAAAATATAAGAAGGTCGTGTACCTGGGGCATCGTCGATTTCTTAGGACTACCCATCCCGTAAGAAAGAAAGGCAAGCATTACAACGGTGAGGCTGATCACCGGAGGAAGCCTCCCCATCGTGATGGTGTTGATATATTTGGTATGGTCAAGGATCTAGATGTAATATTTGGAAAGGGTCCTGGCGGACGGTCTGTTCCGAATGACGATGCCGGACACGCGCCCATGTGGAAGAAGAAATCTATATTTTGGGATCTACCCTATTGGGAAGTCTTAGAGGTCCGCTCTTCAATCGATGTGATGCACGTGACGAAGAATCTTTGCGTGAACCTGCTAGGCTTTCTGGGCGTGTACGGGAAGACAAAAGATACACCAGAAGCACGGGAGGACCAACAAAGTAGGAAAGACCCCAAAAAACTGCATGAGAGAGTTAAAGGACGTCATTACTCCAGCTACGCTCTTACAAAAGCAGAGAAGGAAATATTTTTTGAATGTCTGAGCAGTATCAAGGTCCCGTCTGGCTTCTCCTCCAATATAAAGGGAATAATAAATATGGAGAAGAAAACATTCCAGAACCTGAAGTCTCATGACTGTCACGTGATAATGAAACAGTTGCTTCCGATTGCATTGAGGGGGCTTCTACCGGAAAATGTTCGACTGCCCATTGTGAAGCTATGTGCATTCCTCAATGCTATTTCTCAGAAGGTAATAAATCCAGAAATTCTACCGAGGTTGCAGAATGATGTGGTCCAATGTCTCGTTAGTTTTGAGCTGGTGTTCCCACCATCCTTCTTCAATATTATGACACATCTCCTCGTTCACCTGGTCAATGAGATTTCCATTCTCGGTCCTGTGTTTCTACACAATATGTTCCCCTTCGAGAGGTTCATGGCAGTCTTAAAGAAATATGTTCATAACCGTGCTAGGCCAGAAGGAAGCATCTCCAAGGGCTATGGAACAGAGGAGGTCATTGAATTCTGTGTTGACTTTATTCCTGACCTTAAGCCGATTGGTGTTCCTGAATCGCGGCATGAAGGGAGACTAAGTGGAAAAGGCACGCTAGGAAGGAAATCAATGATATGTAGGGACGGGATTTCTTTGAGTCAAGCACACTACACAGTTCTACAAAGTTCCACCTTGGTGGCTCCGTATATCGGTGACCACAAGAACTTTCTACGCTCCCAGAACCCGGGGCAGTCGAACGATTGGATTAGACGTGAACACATGTCGACTTTCGGCGGTTGGTTGCAAAAACATCTCCTGAATAACAAAGATATTGAAGATCAGCTGTACTTGTTGGACCAGACACCATCTTCGACTGTAGTGACTTTCCAAGGGTACGAGATAAATGGGAATACATTTTACACGATCGCCCAAGATAAAAAGAGCACCAACCAAAACAGTGGTGCCGATTTGATGCAATAATGAATGAAGGCCCAAATGACACATATTATGGTTACATAGAGGATATATGGGAACTTGACTATGGACCTTCTTTTAAGGTCCCTTTGTTTAGGTGCAAATGGGTCAACAAAACAGGAGGCGGGGTTCAGGTAGACAAGTTGTATGGAATGACAACAGTGGATCTCAACAATCTTGGGTATAGAGACGAACCATTCGTCCTTGCGAAGGATGTGGCCCAGGTTTTCTATGTGAAGGATATGTCTACCAAACCAAGAAAAAGGAAACATAAGGAAACAAATACATCAAACGATGAGCCAAAGCGCCACATAGTTCTTTCTGGAAAAAGAAACATCGTGGGAGTGGAGGACAAGACAGACATGTCAGAAGATTATAATAAGTTTGATGAAATTCCACCCTTCAGAGTGAACATTGATCCAAGCATCAAGTTAAATGATGAAGATGCTCCATGGTTACGGCCGAAGAAGATTAAATGATGAAGATGCTCCATCATCAAGTTAATTGAAGAATGTTCATGGCACAAATGAGTATCTCAACATTGCAATCAATTTCCCATTTATTTTTGTGTAATCATTTAACTGTATGTAAGATATTAAAAGTGGAGATGCGCCACGGGAGATTTCCCAACCCTTTCCCCAACACTGTTAGAGGAGATGTAGTCGTTCAGGGGCTTGCATGGAAAAGTTCCAAGGCGCAGTTTCTGAAGATGTCGTAGGGCGTGTGCACCAACGACATCTTCGAGAAACTGTGACACGGGAGATTTCCCAACCCTTTCCCCAACACTGTTAGAGGAGATGTAGTCGTTCAGGGGCTTGCAGGAAAAAATTCCAAGGCGCAGTTTCTGAAGATGCCGTAGGGCGTGTGCACCAATGACATCTTCGAGAAACTGCGCCATGGGAGATTTCCCAACCCTTTCCCCAACACTGTTAGAGGAGATGTAGTCGTTCAGGGGCTTGCAGGGAAAAATTCCGAGGAGCAGCTTCCGAAGATGCCGTAGAGCGTGTGCACCAACGACATCTTCGAGAAGCTGCGCCACGGGAGATTTCCCAACCCTTCCCTTCATCCATGGGAATGAAACTCTACTTGGCTTGTTGATATGCTTGGCAAGGCGTATCGATGCTCCTTTTATAGGCACGACACCTCTTCTACTTTGTCTTGTTCCTTCGACAGGGCGTCGTGCGCTACATGCTTTATCTCATCGAGCAGTGCGTCCACCCATGCGTTCTTATCCTGCCGACATCTTTAGTCCCGGTTGTACACACCAGCCGGGACTAAAGGTTACCCACACGTCCTTATCCCATTGACAGTTTTGTTAGATGACAAAAAGGATCTTTCGTCCCGGTTGTACCCACTAGCCGGGACTAAAGGTTACCCACACGTCCTTATCCCACCGACAGTTTTGTTAGATGACAAAAAAATGATCTTTAGTCCCGGTTGTACCCACTAGCCGGGACTAATGTTTTCGGCGCCAGTGCGTTCCCGCCTATTTTTCTTCCCGCGCTTTCCACTGCTTCTCGCCTCCGTCCTCCCGCCATTTTTTCACTATATATATGTAGGCATGGCCTCCATTTACATATCACATCTAGACTCATATCTGCAAACCTCATCACTCTGTCCCATGGCTTCCATCGTATCTCTAACCCTCCGGGAGGCGGAGGCGCTTTGCGCGTCGAACTACCCCTGCCCGCCGGGCTACCGCGTCCCGACCGGCTAGTTGCTGAGCGTCGGAGGCGTACCGGTCCCTCCTGTCCCTCTAGGTGTGGCGCGCGAGATGGCCATCACGAACCACTGATACGTCCAATTTGCATCACTATTTTGTATCATAATTTGTTATTATTCATTGATATATTTCATATTTGGACATAATACTTATGTTATTTCATCTATTTTGCATGTTTCATGATTATTGGAGGATCGAGCACCGGAGCCAGGATTCTGCTGGAAAAAGCACCGTCAGAACGCAATATTTCGGAAGATCAACTGTGGAAGGAAATTATACCAAAAATCCTATTTTTCCAGATGACGAAGGAAGCCAGAAGGGGGAGCCGAGGGGACCCAAGGTGGGCCCAGACCATAGGCCGGCGCGGCCCATGGCCTGGCCGCGCCACCTGGTGAGGAGAGGGCCCCACATCCCCTCTCGCCTCCTTTTCTTCGCGAACTCCTTCGTCCCGAAAACCTAAGCCATAGAGGGTACCTCGCGAAGAGTTACAGCCGCCTCTGCGGGGCGGAGAACACAAGAGAGAAAAGAGCTCTCCGGCGGGCTGAGATCCGCCGGGGAAATTCCCTCCGGGAGGGGAAAATCGACACCATCGTCACCGTCATCGAGCTGGACATCATCTCCATCACCATCATCATCATCTCCACCATCATCACCGCCGTCTCCATCACTGGACATCGTCACCGCCGTAGCAATTTGGGTTTGATCTTGATTGTTTGATAGGGGAAACTCTCCCGGTATTGATTTCTACTTGTTGTTGATGCTATTGAGTGAAACCATTGAACCAAGGTTTATGTTCAGATTGTTATTTGTCACCATATCACCTCTGATCATGTTCCATATGATGTCTCGTGAGTAGTTCGTTTAGTTCTTGAGGACATGGGTGAAGTCTAAATGTTAGTAGTGAACTATGGTTGAGTAATATTCAATGTTATGATATTTAAGTTGTGGTGTTATTCATCTAGTGGTGTCATGTGAACGTCGACTACATGACACTTCACCTTTATGGGCCTAGGGGAATGCATATTGTACTCGTTTGCTAATTGCGGGGTTGCCGGAGTGACAGAAACCTGAACCCCCGTTGGTATATCGATGCAGGAGGGATAGCAGGATCTCAGAGTTTAAGGTTGTGGTTAGATTTATTCTTAATTACTTTCTTGTAGTTGCGGATGCTTGCAAGGGGTATAATCACAAGTATGTATTAGTCCTAGGAAGGGCGGTACATTAGCATAGGTTCACCCACACAACACTTATCAAAACAATGAAGATTAATTAGCCGTATGTAGCGAAAGCACTAGACTAAAATCCAGTGTGTCCTCGAGAACGTTTGGTCATTATAAGTAAACAAACCGGCTTGTCCTTTGTGCTAAAAAGGATTGGGCCACTCGTTGCAATTGTTACTCTCGCACTTTACTTACTCGTACTTTATTCATCTGTTACATCAAAACCCCCTGAATACTTGTCTGTGAGCATTTACAGTGAATCCTTCATCGAAACTGCTTGTCAACACCTTCTGCTCCTCGTTGGGATCGACATTCTTACTTATCGAAGATACTACGATACACCCCCTATACTTGTGGGTCATCAAGACTATTTTCTCGGCGTTCTTGCTCGGGGAGTGAAGCGCTATTGGTAAGTGGAATTGGTAAGGGAAATATCTACTGTTTGTGCTGATTTTATTTCTGCCTGCTGCCATAATTCATTATGGAGAGATCTCCTTTTGAATGTTTATTTGGGAAATCTGCTACTACTGCAAAGGTAGTGGATGAGGCGCCAGGTGAGGAAGAAATACCATACAAAATACCTATGAAAATTATTGAACGCGTAGTGAATAATCGTTATACAGGGGATGGAACTGTCCACCCTGGAGATCATTTACTATTCTTGCATGAATTATGTGGTTTATTCAAGTGTGCAGGTATTGCTATGGATGAAGTGAGGAAGAAACTATTCTCTATATCGCTGTCTGGTAAAGCGGCGCATTGGTATAAATTACTGGATAATGGGGATTCTCTTGAATGGAATGATATTGTGCCCCGGTTTTATTCTAAGTTCTATCCTCCAAGTGAAATTCACAAGGATCGGAATCGCATATATAATTTTTGGCCTCATGATGGAGAGAGTATCGCCCAAGCTTGGGGGAGATTGAAGTCTTTAATGCTCAAATGCCCCATTCATGAGCTTCCTGGTAATGTTATTATTGATAATTTCTATGCAAGACTTTCTTTTGAAGACAAGACCTTGCTGGATACTTCTTGTTCTGGATCATTCACGCGCAACAAAGAAGAGTTTAAAAGGGACCTTCTTAATCGGATCCAGGAAAATACTGAAGGATGGGAGATCGACAAAGATAGAGAATTAGGTATAAATTATGATTATAAATGCATTGAAGCTTTTATGGATACTGATAAATTTCGTAATATGAGTGCTACTTATGGTCTTGATTCTCAAGTTGCTGCAAATCTTTATAAAGCTTTTGCCTCTCATTATGAATTGCCTAAGAAGAATTTTGATAAGTATCATGAACCGTATAAAGATAAAATTGATTCATCTATTAATAAATGCGTTGTAGCTGAAACTGTTGATCATGTTATTCCTGAAGCTTATATTGAAAAAACTCCTTTCCCTCCTAAAATGAAGGAGTACTCTGTTATAAATAGTGCGGTTCATAAAAGTGAAAAGAAACCTATAGAACCTGAAGAACAAATAAAAGTTGAACTTCTTTGTTGCAATAGTTAAAGATCTTGTGACTGAAAATTTGGAGGAAGGTCATATTATTTTCTGTGAAGATGCTTCTAATATTGTTTCACATCCTAATAAACCCAAGCAAGCTAGTGTTCCTATGCTATCTGTTAGAATTGGTGATCACTGCTATTATGGTTTATGTGATATTGGTGCAAGTATTAGTGCTATTCCTTATGAGCTTTACACGGAGATTATGCACGAAATTGGTTCTTGTGAACTTGAAGATATTGATGTGGTTATTCAGCTGGCTAATAGAGAAACTATTTCTCCAATTGGTATTGTTCGAGATGTGGAAGTTCTATGTGGTAAGATTAAATATCCCGCTGACTTTTTGGTACTTGGTTCTGCTGCTAGTGAGTATTGTCCTATCATTTTTGGTAGACCTTTTCTAAATACTTGTGGAGCTATTATAGATTGCAAGAAAGAGAAAATTTTGACTAAATTTGCTGGTGAATCTTATGAGTTTAACTTCTCTAAATTTACCAAAACTCCTTATAAAGCTGATTTGCCTAATAATGATTTTAAAATGGAACAGCGTGCATCTATTGTTCTTGTTCCTAATAATCCTTTGCAGCAACATTTGGAGAATAGCGAGAGTGAAGTTTTTAGGAAAGAAAGAGATGAGCTTGAGGAAATTTTTCTTCGCCAACCTATTCTTAAGCATGATTTACCGGTGGAAGATCTGGGTACAACACCGCCACCAAAGGAAGATCCTGTCTTTGATTTAAAACCTTTGCCTGATAATCTTAAATATGCTCATATTGATGATAAGAAAATATATCCTGTTATTATTAGTTCTAAGCTTACAGAGTTTGAAGAAGAAAGGCTATTGGAAATATTGAAGAAACACCGAGGTGCTATTGGCTACACTCTTGATGATTTGAAGGGGATTTCTCCCTCTATTTGCCAACATGCCATTAATATGGAAGATGATGCGAAGCCTGTTGTTGAACCTCAGCGTCGTCAAATTCCTAAGATGAAGGATGTGGTAAGGAATGAGGTATTAAGACTTCTTGAAGCTGGTATTATATATCCTATTTCTGATAGTAGATGGGTTAGTCCTGTGCATTGTGTTCCTAAGAAAGGAGGAATGACTGTCGTGCCTAATGATAATGATGAGCTCATACCTCAAAGAGTAGTTGTAGGGTATAGAATGTGCATTGATTATCAGAAAGTTAATAAGGTAACTAAAAAAGATCATTACCCTTTGCCTTTTATTGATCAAATGTTAGAAAGGTTATCTAAAAATACTCATTTTTGCTTTCTTGATGGTTATTCTGGATTTTCACAAATTGCTGTTAAAACTAAGGATCAAGAGAAAACCACTTTCACTTGTCCCTATGGAACTTATGCTTATAGACGTATGCCTTTTGGTTTATGTAATGCTCCTGCTACTTTTCAAAGATGCATGTCTGCTATTTTTCATGGTTTTTGCGAGAGTATTGTAGAGGTATTCATGGATGATTTTTCTGTCTATGGGAATTCTTTTGATAATTGCTTGCGGAACCTTGATAAAGTTTTGCAGAGATGTGAAGAAACTAACCTTGTTCTTAATTGGGAGAAATGCCACTTTATGGTTAATGAAGGAATTGTATTGGGACATAAAATTTCCGAGAGAGGTATTGAAGTTGATAGAGCTAAAGTTGAAGCAATTGAGAAGATGCCCTATCCTAGGGATGTTAAAGGTATTCGTAGTGTTCTTGGTCATGCTGGGTTTTATAGGAGGTTTATTAAAGATTTCTCCAAGATTTCAAAGCCTCTTACTAATCTTCTTCAAAAAGATGTACCTTTTGTTTTTGATGATGATTGTAAGGAAGCTTTTGAAACTCTAAAGAAAGCCTTAACAACTGCTCCTATAGTTGAACCCCCTGATTGGAATTTACCATTTGAAATTATGTGTGATGCTAGTGATTTTGCTGTAGGTGCTGTTCTTGGACAGCGGGTAAACAAAAAATTGAATGTTATTCATTATGCTAGTAAAACTCTTGATGCCACTCAAAGAAATTATGCTACTACTGAAAAAGAATTGTTAGCTGTAGTCTTTGCTTGTGATAAGTTTAGATCTTATATTGTTGATTCAAAAGTTACTATACATACTGATCATGCTGCAATCAGATACCTTATGCAAAAGAAAGATGCTAAGCCAAGGCTTATTAGATGGGTACTTCTGTTGCAAGAATTTGATTTACATATTGTAGATAGGAAAGGTGCTGATAATCCTGTTGCTGATAATTTGTCTAGATTGGAAAATATTGCTTATGATCCTGTTCCTGTTAATGATAGTTTTCCAAATGAACAATTGGCTGCAATAAAGGTGAGTTCGCGAGACCGTCCTTGGTATGCTGATTATGCTAACTTTATTGTTTCCAAGTATTTGCCTCCAGCCTTTTCAGCTCAGCAAAGGAGGAAATTCTTTTATGATTTGAGGCATTATTTCTGGGATGACCCACACTTATATAAAGAAGGAGTGGATGGTATTCTGCGAAGATGTGTTCCCGAATATGAACAACAAGAGATATTGAGTAAATGTCATGGTAGTGCTTATGGAGGACATCACGCCGGAGAAAGAACCGCGCAGAAGGTTCTACAATCAGGTTTTTATTCGCCAACTCTCTTCAAAGATGCAAGAAAGTTTATTTTATCTTGTGATGAATGCCAAAGGGTTGGTAATATCTCCAGACGCAATGAGATGCCTATGAATTATACTCTTGTTATTGAACCGTTCGATTGTTGGGGATTTGACTTCATGGGACCTTTTACCTCTTCAGAAGGTAACACTCATATACTTGTTGCTGTTGATTATGTTACTAAATGGGTGGAAGCCATACCTACAAAAAGTGCTGATGGTGAGACCTCTTTAAGAATGCTTTTAGATATTATTTTTCCTAGATTTGGAGTTCCTAGATATATTATGACTGATGGAGGTTCTCATTTTATTCATGGTGGTTTTAGAAAAACTCTTGCTAAATATGGTATTAATCATAGAATTGCTTCCACTTATCATCCTCAAACCAGTGGGCAAGTAGAATTATCAAATAGAGAGATTAAATCTATCTTGCAAAAGACTGTTAATAAAACTAGAAAGAATTGGGCTAGTAAATTGAAGGATGCACTATGGGCTTATAGAACTGCTTATAAAAACCCCATGGGAATGTCACCTTATAAAATGGTTTATGGGAAAGCTTGTCATTTACCTTTAGAACTAGAGCACAAAGCTTATTGGGCTGTTAGAGAATTAAATAAAGATCCTAAACTTGCCGGCAATAAGAGGTTGTTGCAATTGAGTTCTCTAGATGAATGGAGAAGTGAAGCTTATGAAAATGCTAAACTCTTTAAAGAGAAAGTTAAAAAATGGCATGATAGAAGGATTATCAAAAGAGAATTTAATGTTGGGGATAAAGTCCTATTGTATCGGTCTCGTCTCAGATTCTTTGCAGGGAACTTACTCTCGAAATGGGAAGGACCATATGTTGTTGAGGAGGTGTATCGTTCAGGAGCAATTAAAATTAGCTCTCTCCAAGGCAATGCCACGCAAGTGGTGAATGGACAAAGACTCAAGCATTATATCTCAGGTGATTCCTATAATGTTGACGTTGATATTATTCAAGTGGAAACACCGGAGGCCTTCATCAAAGGACAAATTGACAGTCCGCCAGAACTCGACTTTGAATAGGTAATAGTACTGGTAATGAAAAGTTCGTAATTTACTTTCCGAACAATATTTTTGCTGTTTTTGGAAAATATGAAAAATTACGAGATCGAAACGGAGTGGAGGAGACGCACGAGGGCGTGCCCCCATAGGCCGGCGCGGGCCCCAGCCAGGCCGCGCCGCCCTATGAGCTGGCCGCCTCGTCGCCCCTTTCCGACTCTGGTTCGATCTGGTACTTTTCTTTTGTCGTGAAATTTTTTGCTATATAATCCCCCGGACCCCTGGAGGTCCGTATATCGTTTTCTCGACGTGTTTTGTTTCGAGCTGTCTCTGCCAGGATTTGTTTTCAATCTAGGAGCACCATGGCCTCCAACAACAAGGGCAAGGGGTTTTCGGAGGAGGAAGTGAGAAGGGTGTCGCCAAAACAAGAGCAGCAAGCCGTTGGGAGTAAGCAAATCTTGGTGGGATCTGTTGACACTCGACGTTCTTTCTCTCATAACTTGCAGGGATCCTTACCACCTGCCCTTAGCCTCGACTCTTTCCCCGTGTTGGAAGAAGCTCTGCGGACTGCCGATGAGTTTTGTGATCGATACCGGGCTCTAAGAAGAGAAGTGGAGATACTCTAGGAAGAAAATTACCGTCTCCGTAGGATGCTGGAATACTACCCGATTCCCATCACAAGGTCATTATCGTCAACTTCAGATAACAATGAACATCTTCGAGTCTTAGTGCAGAATTGCCAAGCTGAGAAACTGAAGCTGAAGGAGATCTGTAAGAAGCGCGGGAGGAGTTCATCACCACCATCGCCAAAGGAGTAATTCATCATCGGTATTGGCATCCCCTTGGTTGTTCCAAGCTTGGGGGAGTGCCGCGGTATCACATTATCACTATCTTTTACTTTTTACTGTCAAGTAGTGTCATATCATGAGTAGGGAAGTTATCATATAAGATGGGTTGCAGTTTGGAAGTATCTCTCCTTTAGTTGGTTGTCTATGTATCCCTTGGTGTGAGTTATCGTTATGGAATATTAATGAGAAGTCTTATCATTTACATATTGCACATCTTATTTTAGTTTGCAATCTCTCTATATGATTTACCTTGTTGTTAGTATTGGTATCACTTTGGGAGCATTGAATAAATCAATTTGGTTATGGCAAACTTAGCATTGGTCAATAGCAACAACACTTTGAGGTTTAAGTAGAAAAGAGAATACATGTAGTTGTTTCATTGTCTTTCTTTCTTGTTAGCTCATAGCTTATTATTCTGAAGTTAAAACTGTTTGTGCTTACAAGGAAGATGCATGATTGTTTCTATCACATGTATATTTGTTTGTTTCCCTCGACTCTTATGCTTGCTAATTAGCCTTGCTAGCCAAAGACCTGTACCGAGAGGGAATACTTCTCGTGCATCCAAACATTAACCCAAACCTATGCCATTTGTGTCCACCATACCTACCTACTACATGGTATTTCCTGCCATTCCAAGTAAATACTTCGTGTGCTACCTTTAAACAATTCAAAATATACTATCTCTTATTTGTGTCAATGTTTTATAGCTCATGAGGAAGTATGTGGTGTTTTATCTTTCAATCTTGTTGGGCAACTTTCACCAATGGACTAGTGGCTTCATCCGCTTATCCGATAATTTTGCAAAAAGAGCTGGCAATAGGATTCCCAGTCCCAAATTAATTAACCTAAATAGACACTCCTCCATGGTATGTGATTGATGGACGGCACCCGAAGGATTCGGTTAGCCATGGCTTGTGTAAGCAAAGGTTGGGGGGAGTGTCATCATAATAAAACTAAAATAAAAAGGCACTCTTCATGGTATGAGATTGTTGGCAGGCACCCGAGGATTCGGTTAGCCATGGTTTGTGAAAGAAAGGTTGGAAGGAGTGCCATACAAAATAAAAATAAAATGGGAGCCGCTCTTTGAAGGTTTGTCTGGCAAGGGGGTTAGAGTACCCGCTACCAGCCGTTGACAACAACAAACACCTCTCAAAATATTACTTTTATCCTCTTTATATGATTTCAAAAACTGAAAAAGCTCTAGCACATGATTTAATCCCTGCTTCCCTCTGCGAAGGGCCTGTCTTTTACTTTATGTTGAGTCAGTAAACCTATTTCCCTCCATCTCAAGCAAGCATTTGAGTAGTTGTGATCAAACCATTATATTGTGATTTGCTTCATCATGTCTTTTATTCTTCCTTGTTTAATACAAGTTTTTGTCTGAATGAATATAGCTTTGCAAGTTATCAATGATCATGAGGAGACTATTATGATTGAGTATGCAAGTTGTGCCATATAAATTTTAACGTGAGAGCGCTGCTCAATAAGTATAATCTGTTAATTGTTCTCTGACCAAGAACGAAGTTTGCCATCACCAACTATGATTTCTTATGCACCTTTTATTTGTGATTACCTTATACTTGTTTCAAGTTGAATTATATGAGGAAGTTGTTTACTAGAATGTCTTGTGTGAATGAATATGATGCTTCTTGTCCGTATTTTATTGATCGACTCTTCACTCCATAAACATGTGGTCCTGTTTACCGAGTTCAGTTTCGCTTGGGGACAAGCGAAGTCTAAGCTTGGGGGGAGTTGATACGTCCAATTTGCATCACTATTTTGTATCATAATTTGCTGTTATTCATTGATATATTTCATATTTGGACATAATACTTATGTTATTTCATCTATTTTGCATGTTTCATGATTATTGGAGGATCGAGCACCGGAGCCAGGATTCTGCTGGAAAAAGCACCGTCAGAACGCAATATTTCGGAAGATCAACTGTGGAAGGAAATTATACCAAAAATCCTATTTTTCCAGATGACGAAGGAAGCCAGAAGGGGGAGCCGAGGGGACCCAAGGTGGGCCCAGACCATAGGCCGGCACGACCCATGGCCTGGCCGCGCCACCTGGTGAGGAGAGGGCCCCACAGCCCCTCTCGCCTCCTTTTCTTCGCGAACTCCTTCATCCCGAAAACCTAAGCCATAGAGGGTACCTCGCGAAGAGTTACAGCCGCCTCTGCGGGGCGGAGAACACCAGAGAGAAAAGAGCTCTCTGGCGGGCTGAGATCCACCGGGGAAATTCCCTCTGGGAGGGGGAAATCGACACCATCGTCACCGTCATCGAGCTGGACATCATCTCCATCACCATCATCATCATCTCCACCATCATCACCGCCGTCTCCATCGCTGGACATCGTCACCGCCGTAGCAATTTGGGTTTGATCTTGATTGTTTGATAGGGGAAACTCTCCCGGTATTGATTTCTACTTGTTGTTGATGCTATTGAGTGAAACCGTTGAACCAAGGTTTATGTTCAGATTGTTATTTGTCACCATATCACCTCTGATCATGTTCCATATGATGTCTCGTGAGTAGTTCGTTTAGTTCTTGAGGACATGGGTGAAGTCTAAATGTTAGTAGTGAACTATGGTTGAGTAATATTCAATGTTATGATATTTAAGTTGTGGTGTTATTCTTCTAGTGGTGTCATGTGAACATCGACAACATGACACTTCACCTTTATGGGCCTAGGGGAATGCATCTTGTACTCGTTTGCTAATTGCGGGGTTGCCGGAGTGACAGAAACCTGAACCCCCGTTGGTATATCGATGCAGGAGGGATAACAGGATCTCAGAGTTTAAGGCTGTGGTTAGATTTATTCTTAATTACTTTCTTGTAGTTGCGGATGCTTGCAAGGGGTATAATCACAAGTATGTATTAGTCCTAGGAAGGGCGGTACATTAGCATAGGTTCACCCACACAACACTTATCAAAACAATGAAGATTAATTAGCCGTATGTAGCGAAAGCACTAGACTAAAATCCAGTGTGTCCTCGAGAACGTTTGGTCATTATAAGTAAACAAACCGGCTTGTCCTTTGTGCTAAAAAGGATTGGGCCACTCACTGCAATTGTTACTCTCGCACTTTACTTACTCGTACTTTATTCATCTGTTACATCAAAACCCCCTGAATACTTGTCTGTGAGCATTTACAGTGAATCCTTCATCGAAACTGCTTGTCAACACCTTCTGCTCCTCGTTGGGATCGACATTCTTACTTATCGAAGATACTACGATACACCCCCTATACTTGTGGGTCATCAACCACTATTACTTCGAGCTCATGCCAGAGCAGCGGAGGAATCCCCAGTGGCATCCCGACTACAGCCCGACTTGGGAAAGCTTCTTCATCAATCGGTGTGAGAGGGCGCTTGCCAGGCACGAGGAGGGCAGCCCACCTCCTTCGAACTTCAACGAGGCCGGCCGTCGGCTGTGGTGGCGCGGCTGGACTCTCCAGGGCGTCATGGCCTACCGTGGGCCCCGCCTGCGATACCCTCAGTCCCAGCCCACGCGTGCTCTCCCGCCGAGGTTCGACTACCGCGACCCCGATGCCAGCGACGATGATGACGGCGACTACGACGACTACAGTGGCGAGTACTATAGGGGTAGGCATGAGTATGACTGAATGACTCGAACAGTCGAATCTGGCCATGTATCTTAATTAATTTTCAGTTGAGCTCTGTACTTTAATTCCATGTATCTGGCGGGAAACTTTTCTCATCATCAGCGTCTGCCACAACGACTTTATTGAAAATACAATTAAAATAGATAAACAACTAGTCTAGTCGATCTACTCGTCGTCGAAGGTTGTCTCGGTCCAAATGTCGTCCCACCGAGGGTCGTTGTCGGCCCAAGTTGTATTCGGGTTGTCGAGCTCGAACACGGCGACGGCCCGGTGGTGGCGCCTGTTGGACCTGCGATGTGCCCGGAGGTCAGCGAAGAACGCGTCGTTGTTGTCGACATTGTTGGGGAACTGCACCCTCCACTGGCGCATCAACTCCTCGTCGTGCTCGGCGATGGCGATCCGGCGCTGCACCTGGCGGTGGCGGCGACGGTCCTGGTCGTCGACGAGGCACGGCGTCGGCGCGAGGAACTCCGCCTCCTCTAGCGATTCGATGTCTGGGAAGTTCATGTCGCGCCGTGGACGCCGAAATCGCCATGCGGCCGCGTCGTAAGCGCGCGCCGCCAGCTTTGGGGTGTTGTACGTGCCGAGGGTGAGCCGGAAGCCACCGGCGCGCATCTCGGCGTAGAACCTACCGTTCGGACGCGCTCGGACGCCACGGAAGCCGGACGAGCCGCGACGGCGCAGCGGTATCTCGGCGACGAATGAACGGAGGCGACAGCGACGTGTGGTTCCGCACGCACGAGGCTCTTTATAGCACAGCGACGCGGCAAGTTTGGCGAAAGGTGGCGTGGGGAAGCGGCGGGGCGTGGCACGTGGAAGCGGCATCTACACGTCGCACGTCGGCGGCGGCAGGGCGAGGCACGTGGAAGCGGCGGCGACAGGTGGTGCGGGGAAGCGGCGGGGCGTGGCACGTGGAAGATGCATCTACACGTCGCACGGTGGTGGCGGCAGGGCGAGACACGTGGAAGCGGCGGCAACACGTGGCACGGGGAAGGGACACGTGGCACGGGGAAGGGACACGTGGCACGGGGAAGGGACACGTGGCACGGGGAAGGGACACGTGTGGCACGGCGGTGGCGGTGGCCAGTACATGGCGGTGGCGGTGGTGGCCAGTACACGGCGGTGGCGGCGGTGGCCACTACATGGCGGTGACGGTGGTGGCCAGTACACGGTGGTGGCGACGGTGGCCTGTACATGGCGGTGGCGGCGGTGGCCAGTACACGGCGGTGGCGGTGGCGGTGGTGGCCAGTACATGGCGGTGACGGTGGTGGCCAGTACATGGCGGCGGCGGTGGCGGCGGTGGCCAGTACATGGCGGCGGCGGTGGCGGCGGTGGCCAGTACATGGCGGCGGCGGCGGTGGACACGTGTGGCACGGCGGTGGCCAGTACGTGGTTTTTTTATATTTGAAATAAGGCTGGAACGATATTTTTTAAAAAAATTGGCTTTGGTCCCGGTTTGTATTACAAACCGGGACTAAAGGCCTATTTTGCGCGCAAAGGGGGGCCTTTGGTCCCGGTTTGTAATACAAACCGGGACCAAAGGGGGGCCTTTGGTCCAGGATTGTAATACAAACCGGGACCAAAGGGGGTCTCCCCTATAACTGCTCGTCTCCTTCCTCGCGCAAATCAATCGCGCGAGGAGGAGAACCACATCGCCGCCAGGCTGCCCGATTCTCCGCCCGCGCTTGCCGCCGCCCACCGTGCCGCCGCCACCGCCCACCGCGCCGCCGCCACCGCCACCGCGCCTCCGCATCGCAGCCCCTCCTCCTCCGCGCGCGCTTCGACCGCTTCGCAACCGCGCGCATCTCGGCCGCTGCCGCGCGCTGCCGACGTCACCGTCGCCGTGCCGCCACCGCCTCCATCTCCGCCACCGCGCCCGCCGTCGCCGTCCGCCGTGCCCCCGGCCGCCACCTCCGCCGGTAAGCGCCGGCGCCGCCCACCCTCTTCTCCTCTTTTTTTTATTCTTGCATGTTAGATTAGTTAATTTGTTAGATAATGTTAGTGAAAAAGTTAGTGTTAGATAAAAAGTTAAAACAATAGTTAGAAAATATTTAGATAAATAGTTAGAAAAATTAGTTAAAACAATAGTTTGAAAATTAGTTAGTAAAATAGTTAGTTAGTGTTAGTGAAAAATAGTTAGAAATTTCGTGAATAGTTAGTTAGTTAGTGTTAGTGAAAAATTAGTTAGTGTTAGTGTTAGAAAAATAGTTAGTGTTTTTGTGAAAAAGTTATGAGGGCTGCCGCGCCAAGGGCCGCGCCGGTAACCACTACGCTCGCGATGGCGCCCCCAAAATACGGTAGTGCCGACGCCCCTGCCGGCGCCCCCAAAATAGAGTATGTAGTGCCGGCGCCCCCCAAACGGTAGTGCCGGTGCCGACTAACATAAAATTAGTGAAGTTATTTCCGCGCTGTGGTCTGACTCTTCTAGAGGAGATGCAGCAGCTGGGGGAGGTCCGGGACTGGGCTCCGCCGGGGTGGCACTGGGAGGTCTTAGCTTCCGGGTCGCGCACCTTGGTGCGGAATCCGGATCCTGTCGTTGACCCGGATATTCATTCGTGGAGGTCTTATGGGCCACCGTCGTTTCAGAGGGAGCCGGCCCCGCCGGAGGAGGTAGCTCAGCGCATTGCGGCGGAGGACGAGCACGTTCGCCGTTACATGTATGTGATGTCTACGGGAGCTTCTATTCTTGTAGACAGTGTTGGGCCTCCAAGAGCAGA